>NW_028270142.1:135954627-136114627 GCF_037043375.1 Chiloscyllium plagiosum | reverse complement strand
CACACTCACACACACACTCACACTCACACACACTCACACACACACTCACACACACACACACACATACACTCACACACTCACGCACACTCACACACACTCACACACACACACACATACACTCACACTCACACACACTCACACACACACTCACACACACACACACACACACTCACACATTCACGCACACTCACACACACACTCACTCACACACACACTCACACACTCACACATACACACACTCACACACACTCGCACACACTCACTCACACACTCACTCACACACACTCACACACACACTCACACATACACACACACACTCACACATTCACACACACACACTCACACGCACTCATACACACACTCACAAACACACTCACACACACACTCACACACACACACACTCACACACACACTCACACACACACGCACACACACACACACTCACTCTCTCACTCACACACACACACACACTCACTCACACACTCACACACACACTCACACACACACTCACACACTCACTCACACACTCACTCACACACACCCTCACACACACACACGCACAAAACACACACACACATACTAGACTAATGCCATTTACAAGTTCACTGATGACACCACCATAGTCGGTCGAATCTCAGATGGCGACAAAACAGACTACAGACAGGAGGTGATGACCTGGAAAAATGGTGGATTGAGAACAACCTAGCTCTCAATGCCGGCAAAACCAAGGAACTCATTATTGACTTTCGGCGGGATGTTACTCATGCCCCCCTACACATTAACAGGACAGAGGTGGAACGAGTGCAGAGTGTCAAGCTCCTGGGAGCGGTCACCCACTACAAGCTTTCTTGGACGCTTCATGTGGATGCACTGGTTATAAAGGCCCAACAATGTCTCCTCTTTTTCAGGCAGCTGAGGAAATTTGGCATGACTTGCCAACTTTTATAGGTGTACCATTCTGTCTGAATGTGTCACTATCTGGTATAGCAACTGTACCATTCTATATCAGAGACAGCTACAGAGAGTGGTGAACTCAGCCCAGACAATCACGAAGGCCAACCTCCCATCTACAGAATCCATCTACTGGGCCCGCTGTCAAGGAAAGTCTGCCAGCATTCTCAAAGATCCATCGCCATGGCAATGTTTTTCTACAACCACTTCCATCGGGGAGAAGGTACAGAAGCCTGAACACATGCACCGGCCGATTTCAAAACAGTTTCTACCCAACTGTTGTTCGAATACTGAATGCACTCACAAATTCTTAATGTTCACCTGTACCTGTGTTTTTGCCACTGTTTACATATTATTCACTATCTATGCTACTTAACTCTGTGATCTGCCTGTATTGCTCACAAGACAAAGCTTTTCACTGAACCCCAGTACAACGTGGCAATAAATTCAATTCAATTCACATGCAGACACAAACATGCACAGGCATAGTCTCTCACACATACACACACAGGCACACACGATTGCTAAATTATAAGTAGGTTGTATCTGTTTGATAACTACAACTAGTAAGAATAGAGGAACATGCAGTGTTCACTGAGACTCTCTATGTTGTTGGAGAAATGGTAGGCACTGCAGAGGGTGGAGTGCTTTATCTGCCTCTCTATTCTAATTTCATCCCATTTATCTCTCTAACTCTCCCTTACCTTTGGTGTTATTGTCTTTAACAGGCTTTGCATGTAAATTAATCATTTGGAGTTCTGATGATTTGGTGACAGTAGTTATTACCACAGGCTGGTTTTTATGATGGGATAAAAAGCCATTTAATTGTATGCGATAACATTTCCGAATACTGAAAAGAAGATGAGGTAGGCATTGTGGGCACGGTGGTTAGCACTGATGCCTCACAGCAACAGGGATCCACATTTGATTCCAGCCTCAGGCGACCATCTATGCGGAGTTTGCACATTCCCCCGTGTCTGTGTGGGTTTCCTCCGTGTGCTCTGGTTTCCTCCCACAGTCCAAAGATGTGCAGGCCAGATGGATTGACCATGCTAAATTGCCCATGTGCAGGCTGGGCGGATTAGCCATGGGAAATGCAGGGTTATAGTCTAGGGGCGAGGGTGATCTGGGTGGGATGTTCTTCGGAGGGTTGGTGTGAACACGATGGACCGAATGGCCCGCTTCCACACTGTGAGTATTCAATGATTCTAGACATCACAGGAGGATTTAACAAACCAATCTACTCTCAAGGTTCTACACACAGAATATAATACACCACCAACACATACAATAATAAAACACTGTGAAGACATACTGTTTCATATCCTGATTCCATGATGGCATGTGTATATGGTTTGCATATTAATTTAGTGCAATCATCAAGCCTGACAGGCAACCAATAATGTTTTAGCAACGGTTTAGCAGTAAACACACAGCAGTACTCTCGGCAAACTGGATGTTGTCCAGAAAGGAAGTGATGAATGTGGTAGATGCGTTTCAGTGCGGTATGTTGCCGATTGCGTAGGCTGGATTACCGAATGACTGGCAGATCCAAATTAAAAAAAACACACATATTGACAGCCTAGGAGCACATGGACTGCAGATGCTGGAATCTGTACTGAAAACAAAAAATGCTGGAAATCACAGCAGGTCAGGCAGCATCCATGGAGAGAAAGCAAGCTAGTGGCTACACTAGGGTGGCATGGTGGCTCAATGGTTAGCACTGCTGCCTCACAGCACCAGGGACCCAGGTTCAATTCCAGCCTCAGATGACTGTCTGTATGGAGTTTGCACATTCTCCTTGTGTCTGTGTGGGTTTTTTTTTCCCACAGTCCAAAGATGTGCAAGTCAGGTGAATTGGTCAAGCCAAATTGCCCATAGTGTTAGGTGCATTAGTCAGAGGGAAATGGGTCTGGGTGGGTTACTCTTCGGAGGGTCGGTGTGGACTTGTTGGGCCAAAGGGCCTGTTTCTACAATGTAGGGAATCTAATTAGTTTGCTCTCTCTCCATGGAAGCTGCCTGACTAACTGTGATCTCCAGTATTTCTTGTTTTCACCACATTGACAGCAGACAGCATGTTGACTAGGCTCATTCAACCTGTACTTGCAAATCTCCAAGTATAGGGTCCAAGATTAGACATTATAGATAGCATTTGCTAAGTAATCCTGACTGCACTAAGAATGACTTGGCAGATAAATTAAAGGTTATCAGTCAGGCTTGAAATGTGCATGCTGTTTTGAATTGTTGTACCCTTTCTAAACTTGGTTGTCCTGAATCTCATTAAAGTTTGAAGAGGGATAAAGTAATCACTCTAATCACAATCAGCACCTCCACTTTCACTTACCCTGTAGTGGGGGACTCCAGAACTAGAAGGCATAGGTTTAGGGTGAAAGGGGAAAGATTTACAAGGGACCTAAAGGGAAACGTTTTCATGCAGCGGATCTATGGAATGAGCTGCCAGAGGAAGTGGTGGAGGCTGGTACAATTACAGCATTTGAAAGGCATCTGGATGGGTATATGAATTGGAAGGGTTTGGAGGGATATGGCCAAGTGCTGGCAAATGGGACTAGATGAGGTTAGGCTATCTGGTCAGCATGGATGAATTGGACCGAAGCGTCTGTTTCCGTGATGTACATCTCCATGACTCTGTGACTCTATGAGTTGCACAGTCACTCACGTTTATTAGCAATCGCTGACTGAATGAGTTGCCTGCCCACACACACCCTGTTAGGCTGTTGTGATATTATCAACTTTAATAATCATGGATTGAGTGGATCAACAACAAATAAACTGTAACACACGGGAAGAAGCAGCAATAACTCTGTCTGGAATAAACTACTACAGACAAGGACAAACTTATACAGGAATTGAAAGTAGTTAGCCATGCCTGAGAGTCGAGATTACTTAAACACAACTGCTTTGATACCTGCGTTATAAATTGGAAGCTTTATTTCCACAAAGGACAAGGATTGCCCTGCAGAAGAATTTAAGGAGTTAACTACAGGAAAGCTGTATCTTTGAAAAAACACTTGTGGCCAAATGTAATAAGGAACAAAGAAGCTACTTCTGATAAGAAGCCAAGTTGCAGGTTTGCAGCAATTATGATGGAAGGACTTTAAAAGAATCATCGTGGGCGGCACGGTGGCACAGTGGTTAGCACTGCTGCCTCACAGCGCCAGAGACCCGGGTTCAATTCCCGCCTCAGGTGACTGACTTTGTGGAGTTTGCACGTTCTCCCCGTGTCTGCGTGGGTTTCCTCCGGGTGCTCTGGTGCAGGTCAGGTGAATTGGCCAAGCTAAATTGCCCGTAGTGTTAGGTAAGGAGTAAATGTAGGGGTATGGGTGGGTTGCACTTCGGCGGGGCGGTGTGGACTTGTTGGGCCGAAGGACCTGTTTCGACACTGTAATGTAATCTAATCTAATCAATATATCACATCACAGATCTGAAGGATGAAGATCTGTATAAAAATTAAACACCAGAACTACCCCTTCAAAGAAAAACACACATAAGGATCAAACCCTGGATCATCCAGAGACGGACACTGTTAGTTGGAAACTAAAACAGAACTTGCTGGATCACGTCCAGTGACCCTTTCTCAGAAGCACTGAGGAAGGGTCACTAGACCCGAGACATTAACTCTGATTTCTCTTCACAGATGCTGCCAGACCTGATCCAGCAAGTTCTGTTCTTGTTTCTGATTTGCAGCATCCGCAGTTCTTGCGGTTTTTATTTACTGTTGGTTGCGATCCTGGCCAGATTCCACCATTAATTGGCTCATGATTAAGTTGAGGTGTGAGACTTATCTTGCTTACTTGAAGGGTGTTATTTTGGTTGCTACATGCAAGAAAGTTTCAATCACAGTTTCAGTGTTTGATGGTCTATGAGATTTAGCCGAATTATAGGTAACTTGTGGTATGTTTATTACAATACTCTGCCACTCTAAGTCCAAGGCCACACAATATGGCATTGGCTGAAAACATGCACCCAGTAAGTTTTCACTGAAGCCCTGCTCTGCATGTGTAGCCACCCATTGATTGTGGTAGAAAAGGTATAAGGGTCATTGGCTTGGGCCAGTGGAAGGAAGAGAACTGCAGCCAGAATATCAAGTGCCATTATAGAACACCGAATATTACAGTGCAGTACAGGCCCTTCAGCCCTCGATGTTGTGCCAAACTGTGGAACCAATCTGAATCATATCTACCCTACACTATTCCATTTTCCTCCATATGTTTATCCAATGACCACTTAAATGCCCTTATGGTTGACGAGTCTACAACTGGTGTAGGCAGTGCATTCTACTCTCTGTGTAAAGAAACTACCTCCGACATCTGTCCTATATCTATCACCCCTCAATTGAAAGCTATGTCCCTTCGTGTTAGCCATCACCATCTGAGGAAAAAGACTCTCAATGTTCACCCTATCTAACTCTCTGATTATCTCATATGTCTCAATTAAGACACCTCTCAACCTTCCTCTTTCGAACAAAACCAGCCTCAAGTCCCTCAGCCTTTCCTCATAAGACCTTCCCTCCATACCAGGCAACATTCTATTAAATCTCCTCTGAACCCTTTCAAAAGCTTCTGCATCCTTCCTATAATGCGGCGACCAAAACTATACACTTTACTCCAAGTGCAGCCCACCAGAGTTTTGTACAGCTGAAGCATGACCTCATGGCTTCGAAACTCAATCCCAACCAATAAAAGCTAACGCACCGTATGCCTTCTTAACAACCCTATCAACCTGGGTGGCAACTTTCAGGGATCTATGTACCTAGACACTGAGATCACTCGGCTCATCTATACCACAAAGAATTGTAACATTAGCCCAGTACTCATCATTTCAAAAGTAAATTACCTCACACTTTTCCACAGTAAACTCCATTTGCCACCTCTCAGCCCAGCTCTGCAGCTTATCTATGTCTCTCTGTAATCTGTAACATCCTTCAGCACTATCCACAATTTCACCGACATTAGTGTCATCTGCAAATTACTAACCCCTCCTTCTACTCCCTCATCCAGGTCATTTATAAAACTCACAAACAGCAGTGGCCCCAAATCAGATCCTTGTGGTACACCACTAGTAACTGAACTTCAGGATGAATATTTCCCAATAACCACCACCCTCTGTCTTCTTTTAGCTAACCAATTACTGATCCAAACCGCTAAATCACCCTCAGTCCCATACCTCCATATATTGTGCAACAGCCTACCGTGGGGAACCTTATCAAATGCCTTACTAAAATAAAGTTGGGTAATATTTCTAACTTGGAAGAAAAGAAATTGAAATTGTACATTACTTTGACGATCTACATGCGTCAACAGAGAAATGACTAATGAAAACTTAATGTTAAAGAGTGCAAGGTATTGAAAGAGACACGACAAATATTTTCAATGCAGTTGGTTGGTTGTAATGTTTTCCTTGATGGATAGGTTAAAGATGGACCAAATGATCTTTCATGTCCAAACTGTTGTGAGATTCCAAAGAGGAAATAACAGAAAATGCGAGAAATAATAGTATATGTTACATTTAAAGTCATGTTGCTAAAATCAATTTAAATTGGTCTAAAGGGTTGTCAATTGTGTACTAACTGTTAGTCTTATCAATAAATTCTCCTTACACATCATTCAAATCAATGAGGTTTGTTATAGCAAGACATGTCATCGTTGGTTATTGGAGTAATATCATCATTCTGGTAATGTGATGCACAGCCTTGGCACCAATCTTCTTGTCACCTTTCTGCTGAAAAATGTCACTTTGTGAATAGTCAGAATTTCAAAAAATGTCACTTTGCTGCAGATTCCATCCACAAGTTCATGAAGATAAAACACGCACAATGTGGATGCACACAATGTAGGCAGCACAGTGGTTAGCATTGCGGTCTCACAGTGCCAGGGACCCAGGTTCAATTCCAGCCTTAGGTAACTGTCTGTGTGGAGTTTATGCTGTTCCCCCGTGGCTGAATGGGTTTCCTCCCACACTTCAAAGATACACAGGTTAGGTGAATTGGGCATGCTAAATTGTCCATAGTTTTCACAGATGTGTTAATTTGGGGTAAATATAGATTAATTGGGCAGGGGAATGGATTTGGGTGGGATATCCTTCAGAGGGTTGGTGTGGACTTGTTGGGCTGAAGGGTCTGGTTCCACACTGTAAGGATTCGATGATACTGTACTTGTTCACTGTTCCCAAAAGCAATTCAAACAAGACCAGAAAATTATTTGCTAAAAGTGAATATTTGACACAGTGGATTGTTTGTGTCAATGTGTGTGTTTTGGTTTTTATATTTGGGTTTGTATCCATGTCAATCTGTAGCTGTATAAAGATAAGAGAATGTTTGTGCCTGTGTGAGTACGTGTGCACAGGTGTAAGTGCATGTGTAAGTGAGTGTCCATGTTTGAGTCAAGTAGTGTGTGTGGTTGTGAGTCTGGGTAAGTATAAAATGTGTGTGTGAGACTAGATTTATGTTTGAATGTGGGTTATTGTGTATGGCGGTGTATGGATATGTGTGTACAATTGAATGAGTATTGTTTGTGAGGACTGAGTTTATGGGTGTGAGACTGTGTATTTGTGAATGTGACTGTATTAATGCACGTGTATGATTGTGAACGTGAGCTTACATGTATGTATCTGACTGAGTGCGTAAGCATGTGTGATTGATAATTTTTTTATCTCACAAGGAATTAAGCGATATGAGGCGAGTTCAAGTAAGTGGTGTTGAAATGCCCATCAGCCATGATTGAATGGTGGAGTGGACTCGATGGACTGAATGGCCTTACTTCCGCTCCTATGTCTTATGGTCTTATGGTTTTCTGGTGTGTGTGTTGTTTTGAGTGTGTGTGAATGAATTTGAGTGAGTACACGCAAACAGTTATATAAGTGTGTAAATTAGTGTGTGTGCTCGTGAGTGAGTGCGTGTGTGTGTATGTGAGTGAGTGCGTGTGTGTGTATGCGAGTGAGTTTGTGTGTGTGCTCGTGAGTGAGTGCGTGTGTGTGTGTGAGTGAGTGCGTGTGTGTGTATGTGAGTGAGTGTGTGTGTGAGTGAGTGCGTGTATGTGAATGTGAGTGAGTGCATGTGTGTGTATGTGAGTGAGTGCGTGTGTGTGTATGTGAGTGAGTTTGTGTGTGTGCTCGTGAGTGAGTGTGTGTGTGAATGTGAGTGAGTGCGTGTGTATGTGAGTGAGTGCGTGTGTGTGCTCGTGAGTGAGTGCGTGTGTGTGTGTGTGAGTGAGTGCATGTGTGTGTATGTGAGTAAGTGCGTGTGTGTGTATGTGAGTGAGTGTGTGTGTAGGTATGTGAGTTTGAATATATGTGTGTAAGTGAGTCTGTGAGTGCGTGAGTATACGAGTGAGTGAATGAACGATTCAGTGTCAGTGGCTGTGTGAGTCAGTGTGTGTGAATGAGTCAGTGAATCAGTGATGAGTGAGTCAATGGGTGTGTGAGTGAGAGAGCGGGTGTGTGAGTGAATGAGTCAGTGTGTGAGTCAGTTTGTGTTCGCGGTGAGTGCGTCAGTCAGTCAGTGAGTTTGCGAGTCATTGAGTGAGTGAGTGTGTGAGTCGGTGAGTGTGAGCAGTGAGTGAATCAATGAGTGTGTGAGTCAGTGGGCAAGTGAATGAGTCAGTGTGTGTGAATGGTGAGTGAGTCAGTCTGTCTGTCAATCAGCCAGTCAGTGGGTGTCTGAGTGTATGTTTCAGTGAGTGAATGAGTGAGTGAGATTTTCCACTCCCTGAGGAGGTGAGAAATGTGTTATGTCTCACAATGAGTGTGCAATAAAGCATGAGGGACGTTCTGAGATTATCACAATATCATCGCTGATTCAGAGCACTCAATGATTTGGTGGTATGAAGGTCTCAGTACCCACCTGGCAGAGTCTTTTTTGTAGCAGAACTCACTGAGGGGGAGTGTGCGACAGGTTACATTGAGTTAGTTGGCTTGAGTGCAAACACAGCAGTGCCTGTGATTGGAATTTGTATTGATACTGAGAGACGAAATAAATATCTACTGCATCCTTCAATGCAATGTTACCCACAACTCATTCTTATGTTAAACTAGCACCTTATCACATTAAAAGAGTTGTTCAGTACATGGTACTCCCTGTGCTTCTCCCTCAGCTGTGAAATTGGTCCCAATCTTCAACCCAGTATCCCAATAAGAACTGCAATTGAATCTGCTCCTAAAACCCTTATCAGACGTACAATCCAGATGGTAATAACTCACAACTTTAATGCACAAAAGCTCCTCACCTCCCTTCTGGTTGTATCATTGGTAAGAATGGGACAAATTGATGTCCGCAGGAGGATGCAGCAACCGGCAGCAATGGCTTTTTTGGATTCACGCCATTGTGATGAACATTTGTATCTGGAGCGAAATTGGATTAGCTGAGCATAGTTAGTGGTTAAGCCTCTGCTACTTGCTCAGGAGAGAAAGCAACACTCGAGGGACCATCCAGCCAATGGAGACTGACACACACCCATATGCCCTTCACTGAGTGACCAACACATTCCCCAGAATGGATAAGGTTGGGGTTAAGGTTAGAGAGAAACTGCTTCCTCCTGTGATGGGATTAGATTGAAAATGAGAGAGCACATAATCATCGGCATTAGTAAAAGGAGCAAAAGTGACATGAGAAATTAATTTTTTCACACAGCGAGCTGTTCGGGTCTGAAATTCACTGCCTGTCTGTGTTCAGGGGCAATTTGAATTGAAACAATCAAAAGGGAATTAGGCTGGTATCTGGAAAGATAAGATGAACAGGGCTATAGGTGGGAGAATGACACTAAACGCATTGGTCATTTGAAGGGCCGTTACTGATATGATGGGCCAAATGGCTTTATACTGCATGGTGTAATTCAGAGCTTGATTCACCAGCAGAATATAGAGTAAAATCACAGAGTCCCTATGGTGTGCAAGCAAGTCACTCGACACATTAAGTCCACACTGACCCTCCAAAGGACACCCCACTCAGACCCACCACCCCACATTTCCCATGGCCAATCCAACTGACCTGCACAACTTTGGACTGTAGGAGGAAATTGGAGCACCTGGTGGAAATCCATGCATTCATAGGGGGAAACATGCAAACTCCATACAGACAGTCACCCGAGGCTGGGATTGAACCTGGATCCCTGGTGCTGTGAGGCAGCAGTGCTCACCACTGACCCACCATGTTCCTCACCCAACCCCCCCCCACCCCCCCCCCCCCCCCCCCATCCCCCTGCCATGTGCACAAAGTCAAGCGTCTACCTTATAAACCTCCACTAGTAAACTTAGAAACACCATTACCCTACTACAGGGGATAATTGTAATTTTAGAATAGTGTCTACAATGCCGGTTTACTGCCTTTAGTTGTGGTCACCGTTAACTACTCGTTACAATGCTGTCTCTGGTTCTGGTTGTTACATTGTGTCTCACAGCTGGTGTGGAACATACCTTTAACAGACAAGCTTGTAATATCATTACCGCAGCACAATTTGTGACCTCTCTGTCTAAAGGTCTCAATTTCCATCTTACTGGAGCCACTGAAGCATGGCATGCTGAAGAAACTGTGCTGCCGGTTATAACTGAATGACTCAGTACCAGCATCACCGTCAGCACCTGTAATAAAAACCTCTTGAATCTTTAACAATACATGGCTCACGCC
This sequence comes from Chiloscyllium plagiosum, assembly GCF_037043375.1. Classification (NCBI taxonomy): domain Eukaryota; kingdom Metazoa; phylum Chordata; class Chondrichthyes; order Orectolobiformes; family Hemiscylliidae; genus Chiloscyllium; species Chiloscyllium plagiosum. Next base: position 136,104,039 of record NW_028270142.1, on the reverse strand, counting down.
TAGTTCTTGCATTGCAGGAGTTAAAAATAAGGACCATCTCATCAGTTACAAATGCCGTACTGAAGGTAAAAAGTTCATCGCAATGAGGCAGCTCAGTGCACTGGTCACCACACTTTAGGAGGACGTGAGCGTTCTGGAGAGGGTGCAGAGCTGATTTACCAGAATGATTTCAGGAACGTAAGATTTTAGCGACTTTGTGAGGTTGGAAAATCAGAATTTGCTGGAAAAACTCAGTCAGTCTGGCTGAAGAAGGGTCCCCGGGCTCGAAACTCTGCTTTCTCTCCATAGATGCTGCCAGACCTGCCAAAGTATTCCAGCAATTTCTGATTTTAAAATTGATTTCCACCATCTGCAGTTCTTTGTCCATTTTTTTAAGTTGCAAAAGGTGTTGTGTTCTGTTTGGAGCAAAGGAGATTGAGGGGAGATTTGACAGTGATGCATATTATTGTGCTTGATTTAGATAAAACATACCTCAAGAAATGCAAGTATACCTTGTGAACCAGCTGGCTTAATATAGTCATGTGACTTCTACCCCTGCTGTAAACATATGGCAATCTTTGGCAGCTATAAAGCACACAAATCCTGAAACATGGTGTGGCTGAAATGGTTGGATTTCAAAAGCTAGAAGGGAGCCTGAAGGAAGGAAGGAAAATCAAACTTTTAATGAGTGGGTCAATATTACTGTGCATTTTACATTTCCTGCTGCTGTGGAAAGTAAAGGAGATATGAAACAGAATGGAATATTTTTTTCCAGTGTCAGTGACAAAACTATGAAATAGTTACAGAATTAATTGTAAAATAAAACTGAGCATAGGGTAGTTGCAAGCCCGTTACTGGGGAAAAGTTATTGCAAGCTAATTTGTAACCTGTCAGAGTCAGGAGTAGGATTGCTAGACTACAGAAATTTTAAATGTGTTCTATCAATGCTTTGAACCCATACTAATGAATTGTTTATGTATAATATGTCTTCAACATCAGAACTGTTGGTGACGTAGTGGCTCAGTGGCTAGCACTGCTGCCTCACAGTGCCAGGGTCCTAGTTCAATCCTTTCCTCGGGTGACTGTCTGTGTGGAGCTTGCACATTCTCCGTGTGTCTGTGTGGGTTTCCTCTGGGTGCTCTGGTTTCCTCCTACAGTCCAAAGATGTGCAGCCAGGTGAATTGTCCATGCTAAATTGTCCATAGTGTTAGATGCAGTAGTCAGGGGTAAACGCAGGGAAATGGGTCTTGGTGGGTTATTCTTTGAAGGGTCAGTGTGGACTTGTTGGGCCAAATGGCCTGTTTCCACATTGTAGGGAATCTAAACTCAGGGGGACAGGGAGAATATTGATCCGATTGGACTCTATATAGCTGAATCCTGCGATTCAGATACATGGTTGAATCAGGTTATGTTAGGCCCAAGAGATTCTACCATGTGAAGACACACATACTCTGAAAACAGCTATCAACATGTGCAGAAAGCTGGAGGTTACCAGTTCTCATCTACTATTTACTAATAGAAGAACAGCCTAGGCATTGCATTCTACAAATAGGCATTCCAGGCCAAGTGAGAACAGTTAGGGCTGCTCTCTTGATTAGAGAGAGATAGCTGGTGGTGGTTTAACCTAAGGGTCACCACACCTCTAAACCTGGGGAGAGGTTGAGAAGGAGAGGCCATCATGGTAACCTCAATTTATTAATATAGATGTTAAATAATTGATCTCTGAGGAGATTGGTCCTATGAGCCCAAAGCAATATGCTATGATCAATTAATGTGTTGTAGAGCAAGTCTGACTATTCCCAGAGTCAAATCTGTAGCTAGAGTCTAATTACTCGTAATAAGTAATAATTCCTGTCTCATATAGAAAGGTGGCCCAAGCTTTGCATTAACCTTAATTCTGAAAGTCAGATAAATTGGGACACGGTGAAAACTGTAAACAAAACTTTCTCTGGAAGCTTCCACTGGTTTGAAAAGAGTACAGATGGCTGATTCACTTGGAAAATACATTAATGCATCTGATTTATCAATTCAAAAGTCACAAATCACTACAACCACAGCAAGAAACGTAATTAGTTTTCTTCAAGTTAAAACTGAGTTTTTGACTGCAGAGAACAGGCAGCTTCTGGGCAAGGAGAAGATCTGAACACTTTGTTTCCTCTCACTGTCACTTCTCTCTCTCTCTCTCTATCTATCTATCTATCTCTCTCTGTCCAACTCTCTCTGGCTCCCTCTCTCTCCCTCTGTATATACATGTATATATATGTTTCCCTTTCTCTCTCTCTCTCTCTCTCTTTCTCTCTGTAATTTGTTTCCAGCTCCAAGGTGCATAGACACCCGAGAACCCATTATAATACATTTGTTGGCAAACAAAAGGTCTCTGCCATTGATAACTGGAACCAGTCTTTAGACCAAACAACTTCTTGTGGTCATCAAGAGCCGTATCAGTGTATACCCTTGGCTCCAAATCATGCACAGTCTGATCTTCAATCACTCCTCACTCAAACAGTTGTTTTGATGATACCTTCCAGGGGTTCTAGTTACTTGCTTTTCAAAACTGCAACCTTTCCATCGTTGGTTTTAAAACAACACTTTCTCATTTCAGTTTTTAAAAGCACCAAGTAAAAAGACACAGTCCTGACCAAAGGAAAGATCAAAGATCTAGAAAATTTCAGATATTAACAAAAATGCATTCATTTCAGCTATAATAAGTTCCAAAGCCCACCAGTAATGTTAAAAACCAGATAAAATTTGTCGTATTTTGCAAACCACTAATCAGTTGAAAGTTGAACACATCCTAGACATTCCCAAACATGTTTTTTTACAGCCCCTGGATGTCTTCCTGGTGAGTTTGGGAGTGGCACTGTGGCTCAGTGGTTAGCATTGCTGCCTCACAGCGCTAGGAACCCAGGTTCAATTCCAGCCTCAGCCAACTGTCTGTGTGGAGTTTTTACATTCTCCCCGTGTTGGTGTGGGTCCCCTCTGGGTGCTCCGGTTTCCTTCCACAATCCTAAGATGTGCAGGTCAGGTGAATTGGCCATGCTAAATTGTCCATAGTGTTAGGTGCATTAGTCAGATGGAAATGAGTGGGTTACTCTTCGGAGGGTCGGTGTGGACTTGTTGGGCCAAAGGGCCTGTTTCCACACAGTCGGGAATCTAATCATCTCAAAGTGACTGAGCATGTGAGGGGAGGAAGTAGTGTAGTGATAGCATCACTGGACTGGTAGTTGAAGACATGAGCTTAAATCCCACTACAACAGATAATGAAGTTTACATTCAATAACAATCTGGAATAAAAATCTTTAAATTCACTAAAGATCTAGACTAAGAGCAACCATTGGTGTAAAAACCAATCAGGTTCACTAATCCACTTCAGGAAAGCAAATTGTACCTGATATGAGATATATATGATTCCAAACCCATGCCAAAAGGTTTTGCCCTCTGAAACAGGTGAGCAATTCAGGATGGGCAACAAATGCCCAAATGTGAATTTTAGAAAAATTTATAAAGGAGAGTTCCAGCTTCCCCCAATTCCAGTTGGAAAAGAAGTGACAACTCCTCCAGGCTAGACTCACAGTGTGGTTGCAGTGAATAAAGCTGTAACACTGTGAGCATATACAGATCTAAAGGATGTTAAGCTTTGAAGAGATCTCACTACGTCCACTGAAGAAATGTTGCCAAGTCAAAGGTCTTTACTGTTCTCTGTGTGAGGGAGGGTTTCTGTCAGTGGAAGCTGGATGAATGTAAGGGTTTTCAAACTGTATTGTCAATGCTGTTTGAGAGCTATAGATAGTTACACATCTATCTGGTATGGCTACTGCTCCAGAGGAGTAGCAATGCAGACAGCACGAGATAGAAACAAAAACAGCAAATGCTGAAGAAACTCAGCAGGTCTGACAATGACTGTGGAGAGAGAAACAGACTTAAATGTTTCGAGTCTGGTATGACTCTGCTTCAGAACTGAAAGGTGTTGAAAAACAGGTTATTTTTCAAATTTTCTTTGGCAGATCTGCCTCAATATGACTATAGACCCACAGCAATGTGGTGATGCTTCACTCTGCCCTTTGGTTAATCAGATATGGACCAACCACAGCCTGCGAACGAATTGAAAAAAAATACAAGCTCACCACTGAGGATATCAGATGGTATTAAGGTACAAAACATGAAAGCAGTTTTCACTGGATTCAAACAAATAAAGAATGATAACCCCACTGCTGAGACATTATGATTTCACCACTGAAGTTACCTGAGAGTGTGATGCTAGTGAGATAGGATCTGGAGCAAACATTATGGAACACAGCCAAAGCATTGCATTTGCCTGGAAGGTGTTAACACAAACTGAACAACACTGTACTCACATTGAGAACGAAGGAATGCTTGCCTTCTGTCTTTGCTTGGGAACATTATAATTAATATCTGGACTGGAGTGATTGGGGTCCTCACAGCGCCAGGGACCTCAGGCGACTGTCTGTGTGGAGTTTGCACGTTCTCCTCGTGTCTGCATGAGTTTCCTCTGGGTGCTCCGGTTTCCTCACACAATCCAAAGATGTACAGGTCAGGTGAATTGGCCATGCTAAATTGTCCATAATGTTAGGTGCATTAGTCAGAGGGAAATGGGTCTGAGTGGGTTACTTTTGGGAGGGTCAGTGTGATCTTGTTGGCCGAAGGGCCTGTTTCTATATTGTGGGGAATCTTATCTAATCTAATCTCGACTAGTCATGTCAAAGCAGCACCCTGAGACTACATGATTTGCTCCAATGCATCTGTAAAGAAAATTATTTTATTTTCTCTGATATCGTTTGGACATGAGGGACAAACAAGTGATACGGACGCATATATTGCTGAAATACTATTGAGGTCAGCACAGCCTGTGATAAATGTCAAAGTTGTTAAGAGAGAGTGCGAGATCCTCCAGATTCAATAAGAACCAACAACTCAACATGCTCTGCTGAACATCACCAAGGCAATCAGTCAGAGACATTAGTTCCCAAAGACAAACATCTTGCTCAAATCAAGTAAATTACACAACAAGCTGCAATTCTCCAAGTGCTGCAGAATGGTCTGAAACCATCTACACTGGACATAGAGATTAGGTGATAACCTCCACCATGGAAATAAAGTCATTACTCCCAAGGAGCTGAGAGAAAAGATGCTGAAGCACATCCACACAAGCCATCAAGGAATTGAGTCCAGCCTGAGGAAAGGAAGAGAAGTAATGCATAGGTCAAGTATTACAACAATATCAAGGACAACATCAGTCAGTGCAGAACTTGTCATGAATAACAAGCCAAGCAAACTTCAGAATGACTTATGACACATCCCTGACAGACAATTATTAAGCTTCAAGGAGATTTCTTTAATCTTGTACAAAACTGATGATCTTTTAATTGTTGACCTTGAGTATTGGGAATTAGACTGGCTGAGTCAGGGACTGTAGAGTATCTGAAATCACACTACAGTTACTGTGCCTTTTCAGACATTGTGATGAGTGACAATGGCCCAAAATTTCAGGCACTTCATAAAGAGTTGGAAAATTCAACACCACACATTGTCTCTGAACTAGCACTGGTCATATTTTAGGTGACAGTGAAAATTACCAAAGGTTAAATGTAGAACAGATTTGTATAAGCAATTCTTCAATGGAGAAGCATAAATGAAAAGCATGGAAACTAATCCTGTCCAAAGAATAATTTACACTTCGTGATAATCCTGTGGCTTTAAGAGATGTTTTTTGTCCTGGTTTTGTTTAGAGAAAGATTGGGGGTCAGGTGCTGAGATGTCAAAGAAAACATAAACAACTTGGGGTTTTTTTTAAGTTGCAACAATAGAAGCAGTCTGAATGGGTGGTGTCAAGCTCCCACCCACAGAACCAGGGTTTTTAGTTTTAGCTTTCAGCAGCTGTTGCTGGGATCTCAGCAGGGTTGGGAAGGCAATGAATCTCTCCCGGCTGCTACACTCTCTCTCAGAATTGTGTCTTGATGTTCTTTCCTCCTGGATTGGAGAACTTCATGTGAGACAACTTGTTTTCTGAATTTGTCTTTTTGCCATGGGTGTGCTTATGGGAAGCTACTATATTAAAACAGTTACTGTTTAGTAGTAAAGTAATCTATTGTTCTGTTAAGTTTTCCAATAATGTGAAGTTATTCCAAGTACCTCTTTTGTTTGTTGCATTTTAACTGTGGTGATTGAATGGATCGTATTTTGCTTAACGTCGAGTAGTTTGGCCAATCAAAATGCATCTGGAACTTATCTTTAAAATAGGAAGAGGTTACAGTATCAATTACTTCCATAATATATTTTGAGGGGGTCTGGTCTGTTCCATAACAGCCTCAATCAAACAACACTTCTAATAGTGAAAGTGCTACTGAAGACATGAGCAACAAAATCAAGCTGAATTCACAGCCAAATTGAACATTGAAAATAGATAAAGTCACTTTCAGAACTAAGCTTTGGAGAGGTAGAGTACAAACATATAGTGCTTTGAATACATGTCAGCCACATGGCAACTTTGGGCTTGTGTGAGCAGTTGTCACTTCAATAATGCATGATGGATATGAATGACCAAACAGATCATCACAACTGTAATTATATACATACAGAGAAATAGTTCCTTCACTGCAGACGGAGGATCTAGCTGCTGGCACAGAGTATACAATCACCCTAAGGCCCAGAAGTATACTGCTCCCCAGCCACAGAAATGTATCAGCAACACATGTTGCCATAACACGAGCCAATGCCAGAGAAGGAACATCATCGAAGGAATGAGCAGATACCTTAGGAACAGCCAATAACAATGCACGCATGTACCATTAGGAAATCTGCATGAATTAAAGACAGTGAACAATGCATGTGCAGAGACCAACAAAAATTGAAACTGACTAGAGTGAACACAGTTTTACTAATGAATAATAATTTTTGTTGTGACAGCTCATATTGAGTAGCTTTGTCACATGCCACTGCAAATGATAGTTTATGTAATTTTCTCGTTTTTTTTAACGACAGATGGTTATTTTGGGAAAACATAATTACATTTCTGGTTGGCTTGTCATACTCATGTGGCATCTCCCTCTGCTCTAGGTGCTCTTGTGTGGCAGAATACTACAGGAATTAAGCACACACCATCTGAAACAGGGAGGAAGTGAGGACCACAGATGCTGGAAATCAGAGTCAAGAGTGTGGTGCTGGAAAAGCACAGGAGGTCAGGCAGCATCTGAGGGACAGGAGAATCCTGCCTGACCAGCACCACACCATCTCAATCAGTCAGACAAAGGAAATCTACTCCCATTCATTGATAGAACAAGGACTAGGGAACATTGATTTTAAATATTTGAGTAAGATGTGAAGGAAGAGATGGAGAACTTACTTGTGCAGTAAATGGTAATGACTTGAATACATTGCCCAGGAACTGGAAGATACAAGCAGGAATAGACTTGTTGAACAACTTCCAGTATTCAAGTACACCCTGGCTAATCATGTCACTTTCCTGTGCTATCCTCATATCGCTTGGTGTCCTTAATACCTAGAAAACTATCCATTTGTCCTGAGCAGACTGAATGATTGTAGCTCTCTGGGTTGGAGTGTTTCAATGACTCACCATTTCTGAGTGAAGAAATTCATCCTTATTAGAAATTTTTCACCTCTTATTCTGAGACAGTGTCCTCAGTCCAGACATCTCCAGCCAGGGGAGACATCATTCCTGCTTCTAACCTATCAAGCCCCTGGAAGAATTCAGTGGTTGTCACCTCTCATTCTTCTGAACTGCAATGATTATAAGTCAAAACATGTGGCATGGAAAAGCACAGCAGGTCAGGCAGCATCCGAGCAGCAGAAGAATTTTTGACTCTGATCTCCAGCATCTGCAGTCCTCACTTCCTCCTTTCCAATGATTATAAACTCGTTTTTCTTTATCTTTCTCTTTAGAACAGTCCTGACATTTCTAGAGTTAGTCTGGTGCACCTTAATTGCAATCCCTAGCTGAAAAGTAAATCCATCCTCAGTTAAGGAGACCAAAACTGTTCACAAAATTCTTCACAACAGGGCCATCACCTTCTGACCTCAATATAGTATTGGTTCAAACATGGACTGAAGGGCTGGACTCCAGAGGTGAGGTGGAAGTGGCTGCCCTTGACATCATGGGACTATTTGATCAGGTGTGGCATCAAGTAGCCCTAGCAAGATTGGAATCAATGGGAATCAGAGGCAAACTGTCCATTAGTTGGAGTCAGACCTGGCAAATGGGAGATTGTGGTTGTTGGAGGTCAGTCATCTTAGTGCCAAGACATCTCTGGAGGAGTTCCTCAGGGTAGTGTCCTAGGCCCAACTATCTTCAGTTGCATCATAAACGACCTTCCCTCCATCGTAAGGTCAGAAGTGGGAATGTTCACCAATAACTGCATAACGTTCACCATCACTCACAACTCCTCGGATACCAAACTACTCCTTGTCCAAGTTCAGCAAGACCTGGACAATATCCAAGCCTGGGCTGAAAAATGGCAAGTAACATTCACACTGCACAAAGATTAATCTCTAACAATAGAGAATCTAACCATAGCCTTTTCACATTTAATGACATTACCAACACTGAATCCCCTATTATCAATACCTTGCAGGGTTACAATTGACCAGGAACTGAATTGGTTAATCATATAAACACCGTGGCTATAAAAGCAAAATGAGGTTAGCAATCCTACCACAATCCTATCTCAACCCTCAAAAACTGCCAACTATCTACAAGGCACAAGTCAGGAATGTGATGGAATACTCCCCACTTGCCTGGATACATACAACTCCAACAACACTCAGGAAGCCTGACACCATCCAGGACAAAGCAAGCGCTTGGTTGACATCACATCTGCAAATAAGCTGTCCCTCCACCACCTACACTCTGTAGCAGCAGTGTGTACTATCTGCAAAAAGCTAAAGAACCAAGTCAAAAACAAAAACTGAAATTGCTGGAAAATCTCAACAGGTCCGGCAGCACCTGTGGAGAGAAAACGGAGTTAACGTTTCGGGTAAGCCTTTTTCAGAACTGATTGTAGCTGGGAAAAGGTTGGTATGTATGTTGAAGAAGGGGTGGGCAGGAAGGGGATAGAGTGAACGATAGGTGGAATGGGAGTCCAGAGAGAGAGAGAAGAAATGTTGGTCAGACAAACGAATAGGTAATGGTCATCCTGGGAGAATGAATAGCTGCTAATGGGGTTCATTGGTGGCTGACGTTAAAATGTTTGTAGTCACAACCCATTTTGATGATAAGGGCCTGGTGTATGGGGGTTGGCATAAGTACATGGGAGAGGTGCTTAGGCTCTAAAATTATTAAACCCAACATTGACTCCAGAAGGCTGAAGGTTCCCAAGTGGAAAATGAGGTGTATTATATGCAAGATGCACAACGGAAATTTATCAGAAATCCTTGGACAGCACCTTCCAAATGCATGACCATTTTTATCTCGAAGGAGCCAGATTTATGGGAACAGCACCAGCTGCAAGCTCACCACCCTGACTTTGAAGTATAACATTGTTTTTTCAGTGTCACTGAGTTAAAATCCTGGTACGCCCTCCCTAAAGGCATTGTGGATCTACCTGCAACACATGGAGTACAGCAGTTCCAGAAGGTAGTTCAGCATCACTTTCTAAGGACAATGGAATTGGGCAATAAATACTGGCACTGCCAGTGATTCCCAATATCTCATTAATTAATAACTAAAACAACTCTAGCCAAGGTCTCATCAAGGTTCTCTATAACTTTAACAAAACACTTTTATTTCTGCACTCAACTCCTCTTGCATTAAAGGCGAATAGTGACATTTATTTTTCTACCTGTTTGGTACAACTGCAAGCTAGTTTCCAATTACTAATTAATAAGGATATCCAGATCCCCTTTGGACTTGAAGATTGTTCAACCTCTCACCAGTTATAAAATATTGTTTAGTTCTGTTTTCCTGACAAAAGATATAATGTCACATTTTACATATTGTATTCCATCTGCCAATTCAGTCAGCCCGCCAATTCAGTCAGCCCGCCAATTCAGTCAGCCCACTGCAATCTCTCTGCCTCCTCACTACTTTCATTCCCGTCTAGTTTTGCGTTGTCAGCTGACTTCAACACATTACATCTGATTCCCCACATTCAAATCATTGATAAAGATTGTGAATAGTTGACACCAAGTACTGATCCTTACAAAACCCTTGCAGTCACAGTCTGCCAACGAGAGAATGACCCATTTATTTCTACTTTCTGTCCATTTACCAATTCTCAAACAATATATGATCCCATGTACTCTCATGGTGTTTACTACCCTTTCATACAGTTTGTCAAGTATGATTTCCCTTTCACAAATCTAGATTGACTGTTCAGTCTTACCATAATTTTCTGTGTCCATTTATCATACTCTTTACGATAGATTCTCACATTTTCCACCAACAATGCCTGGCTAACAGGTCTGCTGTTCCCTCCTTTCTCTCTTCCTCCTTTCTCAAATGCAGGAACCATTCCAGAATCTTCCAAAGACGATCAGATTTGTGTCCACTGCCTCTACAGTCACTCCTGGGCAGCACAGTGGCTCAACAGTTAGCACCGCTGCCTCACAGCACCAGGGACTCAAGTTTGATTCCATCCTCGAGTGACTATCTGCGTGGAGTTTGCACGTTCTCTCTGTGTTTGTGTGTGTTTCCTCCAGGAGCTCTCATTTCCTCCCACAGTCCAAAAATGTGCAGGTCAGGTGGATTGGCCATGGGAGATGTTGGGTTATAGAGTAGGGGGTGGGATGCTCTTCAATGGGTCAGTGTGGATTTGATGGTTATCATGCTGTAGGGATCCTATGATTCAGTAACCTGGGATGTAATCTAGCAAATCCAAGGCCTTTACCAACTTTTAGTCCTATTCAGTGTTCCAGTCCGATTTGTTTACTCATACAGATCTCATTGAGTTCCTTATTGGCCAGTTGGTTCCTTAACATTTCTTGGAAGTCTTTATAATGCTTCAACGCAGAGGTTGAAACCCTCTGTTAACTAAAACAAGACACCCAGAAAAGCTTGCCTCACCTTGTAATCTTCTTCTAGGACATGAATTCTAAGTTGAGTTTTGCTGCCGTTTCTTCATTCCACTTTATACATTCTTGCGTCTCTGTCTGTAATGGCCCCGTATTTATCTTCGCTAATTTTTTAAAAATACATTTAGAAGCTTTTACAATCGGTTATTATGTACTTGCTAGTGAACCTTCATATTTCATTCTCAACTTCTTTATGCTTCCTGTTTCCTGTTCTGCCTCTGCTGGATGCTAAAGTCCTCCCAGTTGTTACTATAACTTTTACAACTTTATAAGCCTCTTCCTTTAATCTAACACAATTTCGAACTTCACATTTTAGCCATGGTTTGATCACCTTTCCTGTTGTTTTATTGTGGTGTAGAGAAATGCATCATGAGGGAAGTATTCTACAAGAAAGCAGGTTGCTGTTAGTGAAGATGATCAAAGATTACAGAAGGAAATAAGAAATGCATTAGAAGGAGATAAACCATCTGATATGTGTCAGGGAGGGAAATGGGGCTCATTCGACAGTTTTAAGTCAAAATTGGCTCAATGGGTCAAAAGGCCTATTGCTATGCTGTGGTGATTCGACGACTTAATGGTCAATGCAGCACAAGGGCAATTGAGTCACAGAACAGCACGAGGGGAAATGAGTCCTGGAGCAGCGCAAAGGGAAATGAGTACCACTGCAGAACGAGGGAAAATGAGTCATGGAGCAGCCCGAGAGGAAATGTGTCCTGGAGCAGCGAAAGGGGAAATGAGTCCCAGAGCAGCGTGAGGGGAAATGAGTACCACAGCACTGCGAGGGGAAATGAGTACCACAGCAGCACGAGGGGAAATGAGTCCCAGAGCAGCGCGAGGGGAAATGAGTCCTGGAGCAGCACGAGGGGAAATGAGTCCTGGAGCAGCACGAGAGGAAATGTGTCCTGGAGCAGCGCGAGGGGAAATGAGTACAACAGCAGCACGAGGGGAAATGAGTCATGGAGCAGCACGAGGGGAAATGAGTCATGGAGCAGCACGAGGGGAAATGAGTCCCACAGCAGTGCGAAGGGAAATGAGTCATGGAGCAGCACAAGGGGAAATGAGTCCCACAGCAGCGCGAGGGGAAATGAGTCCCACAGCAGCGCGAGGGGAAATGAGTACCACAGCAGCGCGAGGGGAAATGAGTCATGGAGCAGCACGAGGGGAAATGAGTACCACAGCAGTGCGGGGGGAAATGAGTCATGGAGCAGCGCGAGGGGAAATGAGTCATGGAGCAGCACAAGGGGAAATGAGTCCCACAGCAGCGCGAGGGGAAATGAGTCATGGAGCAGCACAAGGGGAAATGAGTCCCACAGCAGCGCGAGGGGAAATGAGTACCACAGCAGCGCGAGGGGAAATGAGTCATGGAGCAGCGCGAGGGGAAATGAGTACCACAGCAGCGCGAGGGGAAATGAGTCGCAGAGCAGCACGAGGGGAAATGAGTCATGGAGCAGCGCGAGGGGAAATGAGTCGCAGAGCAGCACGAGGGGAAATGAGTACCACAGCAGCGCAAGGGGAAATGAGTCATGGAGCAGCACGAGAGGAAATGAGTCATGGAGCAGCACGAGGGGAAATGAGTATCACAGCAGCGCGAGGGGAAATGAGTCGCAGAGCAGCACGAGGGGAAATGAGTACCACAGCAGCGCGAGGGGAAATGAGTACCACAGCAGCGCGAGGGGAAATGAGTCGCAGAGCAGCACGAGGGGAAATGAGTACCACAGCAGCGCGAGGGGAAATGAGTCATGGAGCAACACGAGAGGAAATGAGTCACGGAGCAGCGCGAGGGGAAATGAGTCGCAGAGCAGCACGAGGGGAAATGGGTACCACAGCAGCGCGAGGGGAAATGAGTCATGGAGCAGCGCGAGGGGAAATGAGCACCACAGCAGCGCGAGGGGAAATGAGTCGCAGAGCAGCACGAGGGGAAATGAGTCATGGAGCAGCGCGAGTGGAAATGAGTACCACAGCAGCGCGAGGGGAAATGAGTCATGGAGCAGCGCGAGGGGAAATGAGTACCACAGCAGCGCGAGGGGAAATGAGTCATGGAGCAGCACGAGGGGAAATGAGTACCACAGCAGTGCGGGGGGAAATGAGTCATGGAGCAGCGCGAGGGGAAATGAGTCATGGAGCAGCACAAGGGGAAATGAGTCCCACAGCAGTGCGAAGGGAAATGAGTCATGGAGCAGCACAAGGGGAAATGAGTCCCACAGCAGCGCGAGGGGAAATGAGTACCACAGCAGCGCGAGGGGAAATGAGTCATGGAGCAGCGTGAGGGGAAATGAGTCGCAGAGCAGCATGAGGGGAAATGAGTCGCAGAGCAGCGCGAGGGGAAATGAGTACCACAGCAGCGCGAGGGGAAATGAGTCATGGAGCAGCGCGAGGGGAAATGAGTCGCAGAGCAGCACGAGGGGAAATGAGTACCACAGCAGCACGAGGGGCAATGTGTCCCACAGCAGCACAAGGGGAAACGTGTTCCAGAGCAGCACGAGGAGAAACGTGTCCCAGAGCCACACGAGGGGAATCGTGTCACAGAGCAGCACGATTGGAAACAGGTCCCGCAACAGCACGAGGGGAAACGTGTCCCAGAGCAGCACGAGGGGAAACGAGTCCCAGAGCAGCACGAGGGGAAACATGTCCCAGAGCAGCGCGAGGGGAAACGTGTCCAAGAGCAGCACGAGGGGAAATGAGTCCGACAGCAGCGCAAGGGGAAATGAGTCCCAGAGCAGCACGAGGGGAAATGAGTCCCAGAGCAGCACGAGGGGAAATGAGTCCCAGAGCAGCGCGAGGGGAAATGAGTCCCACAGCAGCGTGAGGGGAAATGAGTCCCACAGCAGCGCAAGGGGAAATGAGTCCCACAGCAGCGTGAGGGGAAATGAGTCCCAGAGCAGCGCAAGGGGAAATGAATCCCGGAGCAGCGCGAGGGGAAATGAATCCCGGAGCAGCGCGAGGGGAAATGAGTCCCACAGCAGCGCGAGGGGAAATGAATCCAACAGCAGCGCGATGGGAAATGAGTCCCACAGCAGCGCGATGGGAAATGAGTCCCACAGCAGCGCGAGGGGAAATGAGTCCCACAGCAGCGCGAGAGGAAATGAGTCCCACAGCAGCGCAAGGGGAAACGGGTCCCAGAGCAGCATGAGGGGAAACATGTCCCAAAGCAGCACGAGGAGTAATGAGTCCCGCAGCAACACGAGGGGAAACAGGTCCCGCAGCAGCACGAGGAGAAACATGTCCCAGAGCAGCACGAGGGGAAACGTGTCCAAGAGCAACACGAGGGGAAACGTGTCCCAGAGCAGCACGAGGGGAAACGTGTCCAAGAGCAACACGAGGGGAAACATGTCCCAGAGCAGCACGAGGGGAAACGGGTCCCAGAGCAACACGATGGGAAAATGTCCCAGAGCAGCATGAGGGGAAACATGTCCCAGAGCAGCACGAGGGGAAATGAGTCGCAGAGCAGCACGAGGGGAAATGAGTACCACAGCAGCGCGAGGGGAAATGAGTACCACAGCAGCGCGAGGGGAAATGAGTCGCAGAGCAGCACGAGGGGAAATGAGTACCACAGCAGCGCGAGGGGAAATGAGTCATGGAGCAACACGAGAGGAAATGAGTCACGGAGCAGCGCGAGGGGAAATGAGTCGCAGAGCAGCACGAGGGGAAATGGGTACCACAGCAGCGCGAGGGGAAATGAGTACCACAGCAGCGCGAGGGGAAATGAGCACCACAGCAGCGCGAGGGGAAATGAGTCGCAGAGCAGCACGAGGGGAAATGAGTCATGGAGCAGCGCGAGTGGAAATGAGTACCACAGCAGCGCGAGGGGAAATGAGTCATGGAGCAGCGCGAGGGGAAATGAGTACCACAGCAGCGCGAGGGGAAATGAGTCGCAGAGCAGCACGAGGGGAAATGAGTACCACAGCAGCGCGAGGGGAAATGAGTCATGGAGCAGCGTGAGGGGAAATGAGTCACAGAGCAGCATGAGGGGAAATGAGTACCACAGCAGCGCGAGGGGAAATGAGTACCACAGCAGCGCGAGGGGAAATGAGTCATGGAGCAGCGCGAGGGGAAATGAGTCGCAGAGCAGCACGAGGGGAAATGAGTACCACAGCAGCACGAGGGGAAATGTGTCCCACAGCAGCACAAGGGGAAACGTGTCCCAGAGCAGCACGAGGGGAAACATGTCCCAGAGCAGCACGAGTGGAAATGTGTCCAAGAGCTGCACGAGGAGAAACGTGTCCCACAGCAGCACAAGGGGAAACGTGTTCCAGAGCAGCACGAGGAGAAACGTGTCCCAGAGCCGCACGAGGGGAATCGTGTCACAGAGCAGCACGATTGGAAACAGGTCCCGCAACAGCACGAGGGGAAACGTGTCCCAGAGCAGCACGAGGGGAAACGAGTCCCAGAGCAGCACGAGGGGAAACATGTCCCAGAGCAGCGCGAGGGGAAACGTGTCCAAGAGCAGCACGAGGGGAAATGAATCCAACAGCAGCGCGAGGGGAAATGAGTCCGACAGCAGCGCAAGGGGAAATGAGTCCCAGAGCAGCACGAGGGGAAATGAGTCCCAGAGCAGCACGAGGGGAAATGAGTCCCAGAGCAGCGCGAGGGGAAATGAGTCCCACAGCAGCGCGAGGAGAAATGAGTCCCAGAGCAGCGCGAGGGGAAATGAGTCCCACAGCAGCGCAAGGGGAAATGAATCCCGGAGCAGCGCGAGGGGAAATGAATCCCGGAGCAGCGCGAGGGGAAATGAGTCCCACAGCAGCGCGAGGGGAAATGAATCCAACAGCAGCGCGATGGGAAATGAGTCGCAGAGCAGCACGAGGGGAAATGAGTACCACAGCAGCACGAGGGGAAATGTGTCCCACAGCAGCACAAGGGGAAACGTGTCCCAGAGCAGCACGAGGGGAAACATGTCCCAGAGCAGCACGAGTGGAAATGTGTCCAAGAGCTGCACGAGGAGAAACGTGTCCCACAGCAGCACAAGGGGAAACGTGTTCCAGAGCAGCACGAGGAGAAACGTGTCCCAGAGCCGCACGAGGGGAATCGTGTCACAGAGCAGCACGATTGGAAACAGGTCCCGCAACAGCACGAGGGGAAACGTGTCCCAGAGCAGCACGAGGGGAAACGAGTCCCAGAGCAGCACGAGGGGAAACATGTCCCAGAGCAGCGCGAGGGGAAACGTGTCCAAGAGCAGCACGAGGGGAAATGAATCCAACAGCAGCGCGAGGGGAAATGAGTCCGACAGCAGCGCAAGGGGAAATGAGTCCCAGAGCAGCACGAGGGGAAATGAGTCCCAGAGCAGCGCGAGGGGAAATGAGTCCCACAGCAGCGCAAGGGGAAATGAGTCCCAGAGCAGCACGAGGGGAAATGAATCCCGGAGCAGCGCGAGGGGAAATGAATCCCGGAGCAGCGCGAGGGGAAATGAGTCCCACAGCAGCGCGAGGGGAAATGAGTCCTACAGCAGCGCGATGGGAAATGAGTCCCACAGCAGCGCGATGGGAAATGAGTCCCACAGCAGCGCGAGGGGAAATGAGTCCCACAGCAGCGCGAGAGGAAATGAGTCCCACAGCAGCGCAAGGGGAAACGGGTCCCAGAGCAGCATGAGGGGAAACATGTCCCAAAGCAGCACGAGGAGTAATGAGTCCCGCAGCAACACGAGGGGAAACAGGTCCCGCAGCAGAACGAGGAGAAACATGTCCCAGAGCAGCACGAGGGGAAACGTGTCCAAGAGCAACACGAGGGGAAACGTGTCCCAGAGCAGCACGAGGGGAAACGTGTCCAAGAGCAACACGAGGGGAAACGTGTCCCAGAGCAGCACGAGGGGAAATGAGTCCCAGAGCAGCACGAGGGGAATCGTGTCCCAGAGTAGCACGAGGGGAAACATGTCCCAAAGCAGCACGAGGGGAAATGAGTCCCAGAGCAGCACGAGGGGAAATGAGTCCCAGAGCAGCACGAGGGGAAATGAGTCCCAGAGCAGCACGAGGGGAAATGAGTCCCACAGCAGCGCGAGGAGAAATGAGTCCAAGAGCAGCGCGAGGGGAAATGAGTCCAAGAGCAGCGCGAGGGGAAATGAGTCCCGCAGCAGCACGATGGGAAAACGGGTCACACGGCAGCATGATGGGAAACGTGTTCCAGAGCAGCACAAGGGGAAACGTGTCCCAGAGCAGCACGAGGGGAAATGAGTCCCGCAGCAGCACAAGGGGAAACGTGTCCCAGAGCAGCATGAGGGGAAACGTGTCCCAGAGCAGCACAAGGGGAAACAGGTCCCGCAGAAGCACGAGGGGAAACGTGTCCCAGAGCAGCACGAGGAGAAATGAGTCCCGCAGCAGCACGAGGGGAAATGAGTCCCAGAGCAGCACGAGGGGAAACATGTTCCAGAGCAGCACAAGGGGAAACGTGTCCCAGAGCAGCACGAGGGGAAACGTGTCCAAGAGCAACACGAGGGGAAACATGTCCCAGAGCAGCACGAGTGGAAACGGGTCCCAGAGCAACACGATGGGAAAATGTCCCAGAGCAGCATGAGGGGAAACATGTCCCAAAGCAGCACGAGGGGAAACGTGTCCCAGAGCAGCACGAGGAGAAACGTGTCCCAGAGCAGCATGAGGGGAATCGTGTCCCAGAGTAGCACGAGGGGAAATGAGTCCCAGAGCAGCACGAGGGGAATCGTGTCCCAGAGTAGCACGAGGGGAAACATGTCCCAAAGCAGCACGAGGGGAAATGAGTCCCAGAGCAGCACGAGGGGAAATGAGTCCCAGAGCAGCACGAGGGGAAATGAGTCCCAGAACAGCACAAGGAGAAACGTGTCCCAGAGTAGCACGAGGGGAAATGAGTCCCACAGCAGCACGAGGGGAAACAGGTCCCGCAGCAGCACAAGGGGAAACGTGTCCCAGAACAGCACGAGTGGAAATGAGTCCCGCAGCAGCACAAGGGGAAACATGTCCCAGAGCAGCACAAGGGGAAACGTGTCCCAGAGCAGCACGAGGGGAAATGAGTCCCGCAGCAGCACGATGGGAAAACGGGTCACACGGCAGCATGATGGGAAACGTGTTCCAGAGCAGCACAAGGGGAAACGTGTCCCAGAGCAGCACGAGGGGAAATGAGTCCCGCAGCAGCACAAGGGGAAACGTGTCCCAGAGCAGCATGAGGGGAAACGTGTCCCAGAGCAGCACAAGGGGAAACAGGTCCCGCAGAAGCACGAGGGGAAACGTGTCCCAGAGCAGCACGAGGAGAAATGAGTCCCGCAGCAGCACGAGGGGAAATGAGTCCCAGAGCAGCACGAGGGGAAACATGTTCCAGAGCAGCACAAGGGGAAACGTGTCCCAGAGCAGCACGAGGGGAAACGTGTCACAGAGCAGCACGATGGGAAAACGGGTCCCATGGCAGCGCGAAGGGAAACATGTCCCAGAGCAGCACGAGGGGAAACGTGTCCCAGAGCAGCACGAGGGGAAACATGTCCCAAAGTAGCGCGAAGGGAAACAAGTCCCAGAACAGCACGAGGGGAAACGTGTTCCAGAGCAGCACGAGGGGAAATGAGTCCCAGAGCAGCGCGAGGGGAAACGTGTCCCAGAGCAGCATGAGGGGAAACGTGTCCCAGAGCAGCATGAGGGGAAATGTGTCCCAGAGCAGCGTGAGGGGAAACGTGTCCCAGAGCAGCGTGAGGGGAAATGTGTCCCAGAGCAGCATGAGGGGAAACGTGTCCCAGAGCAATGCGAGGGGAAATGTGTCCCAGAGCAGCGCGAGGGGAAATGTGTCCCAAAGCTGCACGAGGAGAAACGTGTCCAAGAGCAGCACGAGGAGAAATGTGTCCAAGAGCAGCATGAGGGGAAATGAGTCCCAGAGCAGCACGAGGGGAAACGGGTCCCAGAGCCGCACGAGGGGAAACAAGTCCCAGAGCAGCACAAGGGGAAATGAGTCCCAGAGCAGCGCGAGGGGAAACAAGTCCCAGAGCAGCACGAGGGGAAATGAGTCCCAGAGCAGCACGAGGGGAAACAAGTCCCAGAGCAGCACGAGGGGAAATGAGTCCCAGAGCAGCACGAGGGGAAACAAGTCCCAGAGCAGCACGAGGGGAAACGTGTCCCAGAGCAGCACGAGGGGAAACGGGTCCAAGAGCAACATGATGGGAAACATGTCCCAGAGCAGCACGAGGGGAAACATGTCCCAGAGCAGCACGAGGGGAAACGGGGCCCAGAGCAGCACGAGGAGAAACGTGTCCCAGAGCAGCACGAGGGGAAACGTGTCCCAGAGTAGCACGAGGGGAAATGAGTCCCAGAGCAGCACGAGTGGAAATGAGTCCCAGAGCAGCACGAGGGGAAATGAGTCCCAGAACAGCACAAGGAGAAACGTGTCCCAGAGTAGCACGAGGGGAAATGAGTCCCACAGCAGCACGAGGGGAAATGAGTTCCAGAGCAGCACGAGGGGAAACAGGTCCCGCAGCAGCACAAGGGGAAATGTGTCCCAGAGCAGCACGAGTGGAAATGAGTTCCGCAGCAGCACGATGGGAAAACGGGTCACACTGCAGCACGATGGGAAACGTGTTCCAGAGCAGCACAAGGGGAAACGTGTCCCAGAGCAGCACGATGGGAAACGTGTCCCAGAGCAGCACAAGGGGAAACATGTTCCAGAGCAGCACGAGGGGAAATGAGTCCCGCAGCAGCACAAGGGGAAACATGTCCCAGAGCAGCACAAGGGGAAACGTGTCCCAGAGCAGCATGAGGGGAAACGTGTCCCAGAGCAGCACAAGGGGAAACAGGTCCCAGAGCAGCACGAGGGGAAACGTGTCCCAGAGCAGCACGAGGAGAAATGAGTCCCAGAGCAGCGCGAGGGGAAACAAGTCCCAGAGCAGCACGAGGGGAAATGAGTCCCAGAGCAGCGCGAGGGGAAACAAGTCCCAGAGCAGCACAAGGGGAAATGAGTCCCAGAGCAGCACGAGGGGAAACAAGTCCCAGAGCAGCACGAGGGGAAATGAGTCCCAAAGCAGCGCGAGGGGAAACGGGTCCCAGAGCAGCACAAGGGGAAATGAGTCCCAGAGCAGCACGAGGGGAAATGAGTCCCAGAGCAGCGCGAGGGGAAACGGGTCCCAGAGCAGCACAAGGGGAAATGAGTCCCAGAGCAGCACGAGGGGAAACAAGTCCCAGAGCAGCACGAGGGGAAATGAGTCCCAGAGCAGCGCGAGGGGAAACGGGTCCCAGAGCAGCGCGAGGGGAAACGGCTCCCAGAGCAGCGCGAGGGGAAATGAGTCCCAGAGCAGCACGAGGGGAAATGAGTCCCAGAGCAGAGCGAGGGGAAACAAGTCCCAGAGCAGCACGAGGGGAAACAAGTCCCAGAGCAGCACGAGGGGAAATGAGTCCCAGAGCAGCACGAGGGGAAATGTGTCCCAGAGCAGCACGAGGGAAAACGTGTCCCAGAGCAGCACGAGGGGAAATGAGTCCCAGAGCAGCGCGAGGGGAAACGTGTCCCAGAGCAGCATGAGGGGAAACGTGTCCCAGAGCAGCATGAGGGGAAATGTGTCCCAGAGCAGCGTGAGGGGAAACGTGTCCCAGAGCAGCGTGAGGGGAAATGTGTCCCAGAGCAGCATGAGGGGAAACGTGTCCCAGAGCAATGCGAGGGGAAATGTGTCCCAGAGCAGCGCGAGGGGAAATGTGTCCCAAAGCTGCACGAGGAGAAACGTGTCCAAGAGCAGCACGAGGAGAAATGTGTCCAAGAGCAGCATGAGGGGAAATGAGTCCCAGAGCAGCACGAGGGGAAACGGGTCCCAGAGCCGCACGAGGGGAAACAAGTCCCAGAGCAGCACAAGGGGAAATGAGTCCCAGAGCAGCGCGAGGGGAAACAAGTCCCAGAGCAGCACGAGGGGAAATGAGTCCCAGAGCAGCACGAGGGGAAACAAGTCCCAGAGCAGCACGAGGGGAAATGAGTCCCAGAGCAGCACGAGGGGAAACAAGTCCCAGAGCAGCACGAGGGGAAACGTGTCCCAGAGCAGCACGAGGGGAAACGGGTCCAAGAGCAACATGATGGGAAACATGTCCCAGAGCAGCACGAGGGGAAACATGTCCCAGAGCAGCACGAGGGGAAACGGGGCCCAGAGCAGCACGAGGAGAAACGTGTCCCAGAGCAGCACGAGGGGAAACGTGTCCCAGAGTAGCACGAGGGGAAATGAGTCCCAGAGCAGCACGAGTGGAAATGAGTCCCAGAGCAGCACGAGGGGAAATGAGTCCCAGAACAGCACAAGGAGAAACGTGTCCCAGAGTAGCACGAGGGGAAATGAGTCCCACAGCAGCACGAGGGGAAATGAGTTCCAGAGCAGCACGAGGGGAAACAGGTCCCGCAGCAGCACAAGGGGAAATGTGTCCCAGAGCAGCACGAGTGGAAATGAGTTCCGCAGCAGCACGATGGGAAAACGGGTCACACTGCAGCACGATGGGAAACGTGTTCCAGAGCAGCACAAGGGGAAACGTGTCCCAGAGCAGCACGATGGGAAACGTGTCCCAGAGCAGCACAAGGGGAAACATGTTCCAGAGCAGCACGAGGGGAAATGAGTCCCGCAGCAGCACAAGGGGAAACATGTCCCAGAGCAGCACAAGGGGAAACGTGTCCCAGAGCAGCATGAGGGGAAACGTGTCCCAGAGCAGCACAAGGGGAAACAGGTCCCAGAGCAGCACGAGGGGAAACGTGTCCCAGAGCAGCACGAGGAGAAATGAGTCCCAGAGCAGCGCGAGGGGAAACAAGTCCCAGAGCAGCACGAGGGGAAATGAGTCCCAGAGCAGCGCGAGGGGAAACAAGTCCCAGAGCAGCACAAGGGGAAATGAGTCCCAGAGCAGCACGAGGGGAAACAAGTCCCAGAGCAGCACGAGGGGAAATGAGTCCCAAAGCAGCGCGAGGGGAAACGGGTCCCAGAGCAGCACAAGGGGAAATGAGTCCCAGAGCAGCACGAGGGGAAATGAGTCCCAGAGCAGCGCGAGGGGAAACGGGTCCCAGAGCAGCACAAGGGGAAATGAGTCCCAGAGCAGCACGAGGGGAAACAAGTCCCAGAGCAGCACGAGGGGAAATGAGTCCCAGAGCAGCGCGAGGGGAAACGGGTCCCAGAGCAGCGCGAGGGGAAACGGCTCCCAGAGCAGCGCGAGGGGAAATGAGTCCCAGAGCAGCACGAGGGGAAATGAGTCCCAGAGCAGAGCGAGGGGAAACAAGTCCCAGAGCAGCACGAGGGGAAACAAGTCCCAGAGCAGCACGAGGGGAAATGAGTCCCAGAGCAGCACGAGGGGAAATGTGTCCCAGAGCAGCACGAGGGAAAACGTGTCCCAGAGCAGCACGAGGGGAAACGGGTCCCAGAGCAGCGCAAGGGGAAATGTGTCCCAGAGCAGCACGAGGGGAAATGAGTCCCAGAGCAGCACGAGGGGAAATGAGTCCCAGAGCAGCACGAGGGGAAATGAGTCCCAGAGCAGCACGAGGGGAAATGAGTCCCAGAACAGCACAAGGAGAAACGTGTCCCAGAGTAGCACGAGGGGAAATGAGTCCCACAGCAGCACGAGGAGAAACAGGTCCCGCAGCAGCACAAGGGGAAACGTGTCCCAGAACAGCACGAGTGGAAATGAGTCCCGCAGCAGCACAAGGGGAAACATGTCCCAGAGCAGCACAAGGGGAAACGTGTCCCAGAGCAGCACGAGGGGAAATGAGTCCCGCAGCAGCACGATGGGAAAACGGGTCACACGGCAGCATGATGGGAAACGTGTTCCAGAGCAGCACAAGGGGAAACGTGTCCCAGAGCAGCACGAGGGGAAATGAGTCCCGCAGCAGCACAAGGGGAAACGTGTCCCAGAGCAGCATGAGGGGAAACGTGTCCCAGAGCAGCACAAGGGGAAACAGGTCCCGCAGAAGCACGAGGGGAAACGTGTCCCAGAGCAGCACGAGGAGAAATGAGTCCCGCAGCAGCACGAGGGGAAATGAGTCCCAGAGCAGCACGAGGGGAAACATGTTCCAGAGCAGCACAAGGGGAAACGTGTCCCAGAGCAGCACGAGGGGAAACGTGTCACAGAGCAGCACGATGGGAAAACGGGTCCCATGGCAGCGCGAAGGGAAACATGTCCCAGAGCAGCACGAGGGGAAACGTGTCCCAGAGCAGCACGAGGGGAAACGTGTTCCAGAGCAGCGCGAGGGGAAATGAGTCCCAGAGCAGCGCGAGGGGAAACGTGTCCCAGAGCAGCATGAGGGGAAACGTGTCCCAGAGCAGCATGAGGGGAAATGTGTCCCAGAGCAGCGTGAGGGGAAACGTGTCCCAGAGCAGCGTGAGGGGAAATGTGTCCCAGAGCAGCATGAGGGGAAACGTGTCCCAGAGCAATGCGAGGGGAAATGTGTCCCAGAGCAGCGCGAGGGGAAATGTGTCCCAAAGCTGCACGAGGAGAAACGTGTCCAAGAGCAGCACGAGGAGAAATGTGTCCAAGAGCAGCATGAGGGGAAATGGGTCCCAGAGCAGCACGAGGGGAAACGGGTCCCAGAGCCGCACGAGGGGAAACAAGTCCCAGAGCAGCACAAGGGGAAATGAGTCCCAGAGCAGCGCGAGGGGAAACAAGTCCCAGAGCAGCACGAGGGGAAATGAGTCCCAGAGCAGCACGAGGGGAAACAAGTCCCAGAGCAGCACGAGGGGAAATGAGTC
Source organism: Chiloscyllium plagiosum (assembly GCF_037043375.1). Lineage (NCBI taxonomy): Eukaryota > Metazoa > Chordata > Chondrichthyes > Orectolobiformes > Hemiscylliidae > Chiloscyllium > Chiloscyllium plagiosum. The sequence continues at coordinate 136,080,392 of NW_028270142.1, read as the reverse complement.
CCAGAGCAGCACGAGGGGAAACAAGTCCCAGAGCAGCACGAGGGGAAACGTGTCCCAGAGCAGCACGAGGGGAAACGGGTCCAAGAGCAACATGATGGGAAACATGTCCCAGAGCAGCACGAGGGGAAACATGTCCCAGAGCAGCACGAGGGGAAACGGGTCCCAGAGCAACACGATGGGAAACATGTCCCAGAGCAGCATGAGGGGAAACATGTCACAAAGCAGCACGAGGGGAAACGTGTCCCAGAGCAGCACGAGGAGAAACGTGTCCCAGAGCAGCACGAGGGGAAACGTGTCCCAGAGTAGCACGAGGGGAAATGAGTCCCAGAGCAGCACGAGTGGAAATGAGTCCCAGAGCAGCACGAGGGGAAATGAGTCCCAGAACAGCACAAGGAGAAACGTGTCCCAGAGTAGCACGAGGGGAAATGAGTCCCACAGCAGCACGAGGGGAAATGAGTTCCAGAGCAGCACGAGGGGAAACAGGTCCCGCAGCAGCACAAGGGGAAACGTGTCCCAGAGCAGCACGAGTGGAAATGAGTTCCGCAGCAGCACGATGGGAAAACGGGTCACACGGCAGCACGATGGGAAACGTGTTCCAGAGCAGCACAAGGGGAAACGTGTCCCAGAGCAGCACGATGGGAAACGTGTCCCAGAGCAGCACAAGGGGAAACATGTTCCAGAGCAGCACGAGGGGAAATGAGTCCCGCAGCAGCACAAGGGGAAACATGTCCCAGAGCAGCACAAGGGGAAACGTGTCCCAGAGCAGCATGAGGGGAAACGTGTCCCAGAGCAGCACAAGGGGAAACAGGTCCCGCAGAAGCACGAGGGGAAACGTGTCCCAGAGCAGCACGAGGAGAAATGAGTCCCAGAGCAGCGCGAGGGGAAACAAGTCCCAGAGCAGCACGAGGGGAAATGAGTCCCAGAGCAGCGCGAGGGGAAACAAGTCCCAGAGCAGCACAAGGGGAAATGAGTCCCAGAGCAGCACGAGGGGAAACAAGTCCCAGAGCAGCACGAGGGGAAATGAGTCCCAGAGCAGCGCGAGGGGAAACGGGTCCCAGAGCAGCACAAGGGGAAATGAGTCCCAGAGCAGCACGAGGGGAAACAAGTCCCAGAGCAGCACGAGGGGAAATGAGTCCCAGAGCAGCGCGAGGGGAAACGGGTCCCAGAGCAGCACAAGGGGAAATGAGTCCCAGAGCAGCACGAGGGGAAACAAGTCCCAGAGCAGCACGAGGGGAAATGAGTCCCAGAGCAGCGCGAGGGGAAACGGGTCCCAGAGCAGCGCGAGGGGAAACGGCTCCCAGAGCAGCGCGAGGGGAAATGAGTCCCAGAGCAGCACGAGGGGAAATGAGTCCCAGAGCAGAGCGAGGGGAAACAAGTCCCAGAGCAGCACGAGGGGAAATGAGTCCCAGAGCAGCACGAGGGGAAATGTGTCCCAGAGCAGCACGAGGGAAAACGTGTCCCAGAGCAGCACGAGGGGAAACGGGTCCCAGAGCAGCGCAAGGGGAAATGTGTCCCAGAGCAGCATGTGGGGAAATGAGTCCCAGTGCAATACAATGGAAAACGTGTCCAAGAGCAGCGCGAGGGGAAATGAGTCCCGCAGCAGCACGATGGGAAAACGGGTCACACGGCAGCATGATGGGAAACGTGTTCCAGAGCAGCACAAGGGGAAACGTGTCCCAGAGCAGCACGAGGGGAAATGAGTCCCGCAGCAGCACAAGGGGAAACGTGTCCCAGAGCAGCATGAGGGGAAACGTGTCCCAGAGCAGCACAAGGGGAAACAGGTCCCGCAGAAGCACGAGGGGAAACGTGTCCCAGAGCAGCACGAGGAGAAATGAGTCCCGCAGCAGCACGAGGGGAAATGAGTCCCAGAGCAGCACGAGGGGAAACATGTTCCAGAGCAGCACAAGGGGAAACGTGTCCCAGAGCAGCACGAGGGGAAACGTGTCCAAGAGCAACACGAGGGGAAACATGTCCCAGAGCAGCACGAGGGGAAACGGGTCCCAGAGCAACACGATGGGAAAATGTCCCAGAGCAGCATGAGGGGAAACATGTCCCAAAGCAGCACGAGGGGAAACGTGTCCCAGAGCAGCACGAGGAGAAACGTGTCCCAGAGCAGCATGAGGGGAATCGTGTCCCAGAGTAGCACGAGGGGAAATGAGTCCCAGAGCAGCACGAGGGGAATCGTGTCCCAGAGTAGCACGAGGGGAAACATGTCCCAAAGCAGCACGAGGGGAAATGAGTCCCAGAGCAGCACGAGGGGAAATGAGTCCCAGAGCAGCACGAGGGGAAATGAGTCCCAGAGCAGCACGAGGGGAAATGAGTCCCAGAACAGCACAAGGAGAAACGTGTCCCAGAGTAGCACGAGGGGAAATGAGTCCCACAGCAGCACGAGGAGAAACAGGTCCCGCAGCAGCACAAGGGGAAACGTGTCCCAGAACAGCACGAGTGGAAATGAGTCCCGCAGCAGCACAAGGGGAAACATGTCCCAGAGCAGCACAAGGGGAAACGTGTCCCAGAGCAGCACGAGGGGAAATGAGTCCCGCAGCAGCACGATGGGAAAACGGGTCACACGGCAGCATGATGGGAAACGTGTTCCAGAGCAGCACAAGGGGAAACGTGTCCCAGAGCAGCACGAGGGGAAATGAGTCCCGCAGCAGCACAAGGGGAAACGTGTCCCAGAGCAGCATGAGGGGAAACGTGTCCCAGAGCAGCACAAGGGGAAACAGGTCCCGCAGAAGCACGAGGGGAAACGTGTCCCAGAGCAGCACGAGGAGAAATGAGTCCCGCAGCAGCACGAGGGGAAATGAGTCCCAGAGCAGCACGAGGGGAAACATGTTCCAGAGCAGCACAAGGGGAAACGTGTCCCAGAGCAGCACGAGGGGAAACGTGTCACAGAGCAGCACGATGGGAAAACGGGTCCCATGGCAGCGCGAAGGGAAACATGTCCCAGAGCAGCACGAGGGGAAACGTGTCCCAGAGCAGCACGAGGGGAAACGTGTTCCAGAGCAGCGCGAGGGGAAATGAGTCCCAGAGCAGCGCGAGGGGAAACGTGTCCCAGAGCAGCATGAGGGGAAACGTGTCCCAGAGCAGCATGAGGGGAAATGTGTCCCAGAGCAGCGTGAGGGGAAACGTGTCCCAGAGCAGCGTGAGGGGAAATGTGTCCCAGAGCAGCATGAGGGGAAACGTGTCCCAGAGCAATGCGAGGGGAAATGTGTCCCAGAGCAGCGCGAGGGGAAATGTGTCCCAAAGCTGCACGAGGAGAAACGTGTCCAAGAGCAGCACGAGGAGAAATGTGTCCAAGAGCAGCATGAGGGGAAATGGGTCCCAGAGCAGCACGAGGGGAAACGGGTCCCAGAGCCGCACGAGGGGAAACAAGTCCCAGAGCAGCACAAGGGGAAATGAGTCCCAGAGCAGCGCGAGGGGAAACAAGTCCCAGAGCAGCACGAGGGGAAATGAGTCCCAGAGCAGCACGAGGGGAAACAAGTCCCAGAGCAGCACGAGGGGAAATGAGTCCCAGAGCAGCACGAGGGGAAACAAGTCCCAGAGCAGCACGAGGGGAAACGTGTCCCAGAGCAGCACGAGGGGAAACGGGTCCAAGAGCAACATGATGGGAAACATGTCCCAGAGCAGCACGAGGGGAAACATGTCCCAGAGCAGCACGAGGGGAAACGGGTCCCAGAGCAACACGATGGGAAACATGTCCCAGAGCAGCATGAGGGGAAACATGTCACAAAGCAGCACGAGGGGAAACGTGTCCCAGAGCAGCACGAGGAGAAACGTGTCCCAGAGCAGCACGAGGGGAAACGTGTCCCAGAGTAGCACGAGGGGAAATGAGTCCCAGAGCAGCACGAGTGGAAATGAGTCCCAGAGCAGCACGAGGGGAAATGAGTCCCAGAACAGCACAAGGAGAAACGTGTCCCAGAGTAGCACGAGGGGAAATGAGTCCCACAGCAGCACGAGGGGAAATGAGTTCCAGAGCAGCACGAGGGGAAACAGGTCCCGCAGCAGCACAAGGGGAAACGTGTCCCAGAGCAGCACGAGTGGAAATGAGTTCCGCAGCAGCACGATGGGAAAACGGGTCACACGGCAGCACGATGGGAAACGTGTTCCAGAGCAGCACAAGGGGAAACGTGTCCCAGAGCAGCACGATGGGAAACGTGTCCCAGAGCAGCACAAGGGGAAACATGTTCCAGAGCAGCACGAGGGGAAATGAGTCCCGCAGCAGCACAAGGGGAAACATGTCCCAGAGCAGCACAAGGGGAAACGTGTCCCAGAGCAGCATGAGGGGAAACGTGTCCCAGAGCAGCACAAGGGGAAACAGGTCCCGCAGAAGCACGAGGGGAAACGTGTCCCAGAGCAGCACGAGGAGAAATGAGTCCCAGAGCAGCGCGAGGGGAAACAAGTCCCAGAGCAGCACGAGGGGAAATGAGTCCCAGAGCAGCGCGAGGGGAAACAAGTCCCAGAGCAGCACAAGGGGAAATGAGTCCCAGAGCAGCACGAGGGGAAACAAGTCCCAGAGCAGCACGAGGGGAAATGAGTCCCAGAGCAGCGCGAGGGGAAACGGGTCCCAGAGCAGCACAAGGGGAAATGAGTCCCAGAGCAGCACGAGGGGAAACAAGTCCCAGAGCAGCACGAGGGGAAATGAGTCCCAGAGCAGCGCGAGGGGAAACGGGTCCCAGAGCAGCACAAGGGGAAATGAGTCCCAGAGCAGCACGAGGGGAAACAAGTCCCAGAGCAGCACGAGGGGAAATGAGTCCCAGAGCAGCGCGAGGGGAAACGGGTCCCAGAGCAGCGCGAGGGGAAACGGCTCCCAGAGCAGCGCGAGGGGAAATGAGTCCCAGAGCAGCACGAGGGGAAATGAGTCCCAGAGCAGAGCGAGGGGAAACAAGTCCCAGAGCAGCACGAGGGGAAACAGGTCCCAGAGCAGCACGAGGGGAAATGAGTCCCAGAGCAGCACGAGGGGAAATGAGTCCCAGAGCAGCACGAGGGAAAACGTGTCCCAGAGCAGCACGAGGGGAAACGGGTCCCAGAGCAGCGCAAGGGGAAATGTGTCCCAGAGCAGCATGTGGGGAAATGAGTCCCAGTGCAATACAATGGAAAACGTGTCCAAGAGCAGCGCGAGGGGAAATGTGTCCCAGCGCAGCATGAGGGGAAACGGGTCCCAGAGCAGCGCGAGGGGAAACGTGTCCCAGAGTAGCACGAGGGGAAATGAGTCCAAGAGCAACGCGAGGGGAAACATGTCCCAGAGCAGCACGAGGGGAAACGGGTCCCAGAGCAGCGCGAGGGGAAATGCGTCCCAGAGCAACACAAGGGGAAACGTGTCCAAGAGCAGCACGAGGGGTAACGTGTCCCAGAGCAGCACAAGGAGAAACGTGTCCCAGAGCAGCACGAGGGGAAATGAGTCCCGCAGCAGCACAAGGGGAAACGTGTCCCAGAGCAGCACAAGGAGAAACGTGTCCCAGAGGAGCACAAGGGGAAACGTGTCCCAGAGCAGCACGAGGGGAAACATGTCCCAGAGCAGAGCGAGGGTAAATGGATCCCGAAGCAGAGCGAGGGGAAACATGTACCGAAGCACCACAAGGGGAAATGAGTCCCCGAGCAGCATGAAGGGTAATGAGTCCTGGAACAGAGTGAGTGGAAACAAGGTCCAGAGCAGCGCATGGGGAAACGAGTCCCAGAGCAGGGCGAGGGGAAGTGAGTCCTGGAGCAGCGCAGGGGGAGACGAGTCTGGAGCAATGTAACTTACCTTGGTGAAGCTGAGTGCCAGTGCGGAGCAGACTGGAGGCTCGGAACAGAGTGGTACAGTTGGTGGACTGGGGCCTGGTGCAGTGGGTCAGACCACACACTGTGATGCTGCCATTTGAAATTCTTTACCAGACTGTAACGTCTACCTTTAACCATGTTATAACTGCCTTATTCATAACTTATTTTTTAGACACTGTAAGTAATGCCACTACTTTTTCTTTTATTCCTCTTTTGTATCCAAGATTGTTACTGAGGTACTTGTACCCAAGGTGACGCCACTACAGGCAGCCATTGTAAAAACCTTCCGCTCTACTCCTGACAATAACAGATAATCTATTCACAGCATCTGGAACCCAAGTTCAATTCCAGCCTTGGGTGACTGTGTGGAGTTTGCACATTCTCCCTGTGTCTGTGTAGATTTATTCCGGTTTACTCCCACAGTCCAAGGATGTGCAGGTTAGGTGGATTAGCCATGGGAAATTGTAATGTAGTGTCCAGGGATGTGCAGGTTAGGTGGATTAGCCATGGGAATCACAGGGTTATGGGGTGGGGGGGGCCTACATCTGATTGGGATGCTCTTCAGAAGGTCAGCAGTCACTCAATGGGATGAATGACCTCTTTCCACACTGTACAGATTCTAGGAGAGGAGCAAAGGAACAATCCTCGGTATGAATTTTAACATTTCAAACCAGTTGCCAACATTTCTTGAATTGAGCCAGTTACATGTTTGAATGGAGGCCATCTATGTGCTTGACAGGTTCCAACATTTTCCCAAACACCATTCTTCTGAATTCATGTAAATTGCACACCGTGACACAATTTGCTCTTACCACTGATTAATGGGTAGTTGATTGAAGAAACGAACAAACAGAATCCCATTTTATTTTATTTAAAAAGAAGTTTCAGGTCCATGATGGTTTAAAACGTGTGACAGGATGCAGCAAATAGCTCTCATCTTCAGAAGGCGTTTATTTTTTCGCTACCTAAAGAGATAGAGATGTCAAATTCTCAAGTGATTGCAATTTAGGCTCAATTTGAATATTTATGAATGAACCTGATAAGCACAGACAAATTGAGACACATTTGCATCAAAATAAATAGGAGTGGGGACATCAAATAGGTAGCATCAACAATGCATTAATGAAGCTATTTAATCTTCTACCTGGTCCAATCTGATGAATATTTGCACTTTTGTAGAAAAAGAATAGATTTTATAAAAATTCTGAATGCATTGACATTCAGAAATGGGCTGGGGGTGATCTTGTGACCACACAACATGAAAAGCATTGATTTCCTAAACTGTTCATCTGGTGCTGAGGGTAGCCTTATGTATCCACAGTCCCTTCTGCTCCAGAGGTGTATAATAACATCTCTGAACAGGTTGATTAGGAAAAATGGGTTAACAATGAAAGAAAAAAGGACTAAAGCCTTGTAAAAGAAAATAAAATGAAACAGAACGGATTACTTCTGTTACAAATTATTTTACCAAATTTACAGTCATTTTATGACTTAGCAATACACGTACAACTGTCATTGATATGATGACCGCTTTTTTCACTCTATTTGGTTTCCCAGAACAGATAGTGTCTGACAATGTCAGAAGTCACACAACACCAGGTTATAGCCCAATAGGTTTATTTGAAGTGTCATCACCTGATAAAGGAGCAGCCCTTCAAAAGCTTGTGATTTCAAATATATCTGTTGGACTATAACCTGGTGTTGTGTGACTTCTGACTTTGCCTACTCAGTCCAACACTGGCACCTCCACATGTCTGACAATGAACCACAGGTCGTTGGCAAATAGTTTTCTGACTTGTGCCAAGTGGAGAGTGATCCATATTAAATCATCACCCCACAACTTCATGCAAACTCTTTTCTTATGTGGTTTTATGTACACATCAAAGAGTTCTGGATCAAGAAAGGCTGTTAAGAGTGTCGAAGGCTGAGGGGAGACCTTATAGAGGTTTATAAAATCATGAGGGGCATGGATAGGATAAACAGACAAGGTCTTTTCCCTGAGGTAGGGGAGTCCAGAACTACAGGGTATAGGTTTAGGGTGAGAGAGGAAAGATATAAAGGGGACTTAAGGCGCAACTTTTTCACGCAAAAGGTGGTGCATGTATGGAATGAGCTGCCAGAGGAAGTGGTGGAGGCTGGTACAATTACAATATTAAAAGGCATCTGGATGGCTATATGAATAGGAAGAGTTTAGAGGGATATGAGCCAAATGCTGGCAAGTGGGATTAGATTAGGTTAGGATACCTGGTCAGCTTGGGCGGGTTGGACAGAAGAGTCTGTTTTGTGCTGTACATCTCTATGACTCTATGACCGTAGATGGCACAATGAAGAATCGTCTTCAAGCCGAGCTTATTTGAAATTCTGCTCATTGCTTTTTAACAGCCACTAAACTTACTGTTATATTACTGAAAGACTGTTTTCTACATGTTTTTCTTGATGTATGACTCACACCTGACTCCGCCCACACTGTACTATTTACATCAAGTGGAAGCAGGTCCGTGGCAACATCACAAAGTTGTTTCAGGGTTCAAAGGCCCATATACAATATCTCACCCAAGATTTTATCCCCCATTATTCATTAACATCAAGATGCATTCTTGAATGAGTTATTTAGATCTTGTTTCCTTTACAATGATTTTCTCTTCGCCAGTTTGAAACCACATCTATGACAAGACACTGTAGGATTAGATTGTTAAGGACAGGGCATAGAAGTTGTCGCATATGGTATTTTTTCAAATAAGAGGTCTTTTTCTTCTGGTTGAATGCTCAGCTGTGCCTTTTACTGTCAACACTCTTTGTAAGCTATTGAGCATGAAACTGAACTTTGGTAACACAAATGCTCCTTCTGCACTTTTCTAGGCTCAGCATCTCTTCTTGTTCGGTTTGATTATTCTAGAGTTTGATCCACTTTTGATAGAAAACATTCACTGATTGATTTACCTAAGTCAGCAACAATTACTGTGTTGCAAATGAGTTCTTGTACATTTCCACAGGTCATTGTTCAGATGGTGCATGCAAGTCATTATTAAAGCTATCTACAGACTCTCTTGGGACTTGGCACCAACTATTGAAGTGTGATCGTGTAAGTATCTAATCTGTTCTTGAAGTGAAATATTGATCAATGGCTGTTGTGAGGTTATCAAGCTTATCCGGGTTCTCATGAATCTGTTGTCTCTGCATCATATGATGTGGAATTGTTCCCATGGTAAATAAATCTCTATTACTGCGCTGCATTTAATTTGGAGTCGAATCCTAAAGCTGTCAAAATCTTCAGAATTATGCTTTCCATATTTGCCAAGTTGTAAATGGATATGATAGTTTGACTTTTATTCTATTGTTCTAAATGATCATCTCAATGTAAAGTTTAGTTTTCGGATGTAGGTTTGCTCGCTGAGCTGAAAGGTTCATTTCCAGACGTTTCGTTACCTAACTAGGTAACATTTTTAGTGGACCTCATGCGAAGCAATGCTGAAAATTCCTGCCTTCTATTTATATGTTTGGGTTGGAATGCCATGCTTCTAGGAATTCTCGTGCATTTCTTTGTTTGGCTTGTCCTAGAATGGATGTGTTGTCCCAGTCTAAGTGGTGTCCTTCCTCATCCATATGTGAGGATACTAGTGAGAGAGGGTCATGTCTTTTTCTGGCTAGTTGGTGTTCATGTATCTTGGTGGCTAGTTTTCTGCCTGATGTCCAATAAAGTGTTTGTTATAGTCCTTGCACGGTATTTTGTAAATGACTTTAGTTTTGCTCATTGTTTGAATGGGGTCTTTCAAGTTTAGGAGCTGCTGTTTCAGTGTGTTGGTGGGTTTATGGGCTACCATGATATCAACCGGAACTCTATCAACAAACACATCGAGTTAGACTCCATCTACCACCCCCTGAGAAAAGGAACAGGAAATTACTTCACCACAGGAAATAACATCACCACCAGAAATGACATCACCAACTAAAGAAACCAAAACATATAAATAGAAAGCAGGAACTTTCAGCATTGCTTCGCATGAGGTCTACTGAAGATGTTAGGAGAAAGTGAGGACTGCAGATGCTGGAGATCAGAGCTGAAAATGTGTTGCTGGAAAAGCGCAGCAGGTCAGGCAGCATCCAAGGAGCAGGAAAATCGACGTTTCGGGCATGAGCCCTTCTTCAGGAATTTTCAGCTACTGAAGATGTTACCTAGTAAGGTAACAAAACATCTGGAAATAAATCTATCAGCTCACTGAGCAAACCTACATCCAAAACCTCAACCTGAGCTACAGATCTTCTCAAAACTCACTAAGTTTAGTTTTCCTTTACCATACCGTCACAGAGGCGAATGAAGATATCATTTTTCCAAGATTGCTGAAATTTCAAAGAATTTGTGGATAGAAGCATTCTAAAAATGGCTTCATATCAATAAGGTTCATTGGTTTTTTTTTAGACTGTGTGAAGAGTGTGAGTCAGATATACAATTATAAGTACGTGGATACCAGCAAAACTTTCTAAAACATATAACCAGCCCAGATCGTACAAAGTTGTTACTGATCATGGTGTGGCATTACAAAGTAACAGAATCCACCTCAAACCAATATTCATCACATCAATGTATCAACATGAATGCGGGTTTAGGATTTTTTGAGAAGATCATCACCACCTTCTCAAGGACAACTTAGGGACAGGCAATAAATTCTGGCTTCAACGTACATGTGCTGCGATGTACACTCACAATGCCCTGAGGGAGGGAGTTCCAGGAATTTAACCCAGCAGCATGGTCGAGGTAGCGATATACTTTCAATCAGGATAATGAGTGGGCTTAGACAGGAACTTGTAGGTGTTGGTGCTCTCAAGTATTTTGCTGCAGCTATATTTTGTACTGGATTAAAATCTGATTACGGTATTCACAGGTACACAGTATTTAATCTAATTATTGCTGCATGATTTTGATTCTGTATTCATTCACTAGTGTTATTGGTCTACAAGAGAATCTATAATTATCCAATTGCACTCTATTTCCCTCCCTCAATCTCATAACCAAATCCATTTACAATTTGTCTGTGCCAACGGTAATTCATTCATATTATCCAGTGTGACAGTACTGTGCCTTTAAGAGAGATTTGTTCGATGCTGTTTCTCTTGCGGAAGGTGTTGTCACAGTAGTGTTAGAACGCCTGCTTCAGAAGCAGTGGGTAAACAGCTTTGAGCTCCCTGAATGAGTTTTTTAATTATGCAAAAGAATCATGAGTGGGTGGAGTCAGGCTGACACAGACCCAGGATTTTAGTTTTATTTTCAGCTGGGGTTTAGACTTGGCTGTAGAGTCTGATATATACAGCTGTCTCTCTGTTATAGCTAAGACTTTCAGGTCTATATTTGCTGCTAGATTGTTTCTTTTGGTGTACCTTCCTCCTGGACTGGAAGGGAGATGCACATGAGGAAAATCAATTTTGCTGATTTTGCCTTTGCCAAGGGTGTGTTAATGAATCCTGCTATACTAGAACATATTGGAATTATATTAGATTAGTTATTCAATAACATATTATTTAATTAATATTTCAATAGCGTTAAAATTATACTCATCCTTCTTTCTTGGTTTGCATTTTAATAGATGGAAGAATAAAGTGTGTTGTGCTTAAAGCCTAGAGGTGTGGCCAATCAAATCACATATGGAACACAGCACCTTACACTTGCCATTTAAAAGTCAGGGTCCAGGCTATCTCCTTGATATATTTGAAGGGGGTTTGGTCTGGTCCATAACACCATCCAATTCTGAAAGTAAAGGTAGACTCCATTATTACACCCCAAGTTCACAAAATCCTCTTTGGAAGAGCAAATTAGTCCAAACTTTTTACTGACCTAATTTAACAAAAGACCTTTTCCGTTATGTAAATATTAGAGTTATGTCTCCCTACAAACACATCCTTAGATTTCTGCACATTGACTCGATCTCATTTTTTTCTGTTTTCTAACCTTCCTTCATCATCCCCAATTAATTTCCGATTAGCATCTTGTAATGTCAGGTCTGCTTGCAGCAGTAAATCCTTTCTGGGACACAATCCTAACAGGCCACATTAGCACAACACCATTTCACCTACAGCATGATGGTATAACTCATGTCATTATAAAACAACTTCTCCCGGGATCCAGCACACAGAATGGTATAAAATGAGTTACCTCTACTTTCCAACTCTGACCATTATTTTTCATTGCCAACATTCTTTAAATATTGATGCAACTTTGAAGAAAATTAAAGGATCTTTTTACAAAGCGAATGCATCAGAAAAATTTACGCAGAGTCTAATATGTCCAACCAGCTGCCATCACTCCATTGTAAGCCCCAGTTTTAGCTATTTTTAGGAAGTGACAAGTTCTACTTAGCTCCACCATCATCTTGCCTGAGGAGAAGGCAAATTCATATTTTCTCAAAATGTCCTTAATCTTTTCATTACTTTCAATAAGCAATAATTTTAGAATCTCACTCCAGTGGTGACTTCCTTTTTTATATATTGATGAAATAGCACAGCAAAAAGACATCACAGAGATGAAGCTGACAGAGACGATAAACAGTCAGAATCACATCTTCCGTCTAGATATCAAGCTCCTTGTATTCAGCAACACTGAAGTCATTGTATCCCATGCTGTTGAGTGAGGCAAGAGAGGAAATAACAGAGGCACTGGTAATAATTCCTCTTTCAATTCCTCTCTTGCCATTGGAGAGGTGCCAGAGGGCTGGAGGACAGCTAAAGTGGTACGATTCTTCAAGAAGATTCTTCAGAGGATAAACCAGGAAACTCCAGGCCAGTTAGTCTAACCTCAGTGGTGGGGAAACTCTTGGAGAAAATTTTGAAGGAGCGAATTAATCTGGATTTGAGGGGCAGGAATTATTAAGAACAGTCAACACGGTTTTGTCAAGGGGGAGGTGAGTCATGTCTGACCAATCTGATTTGGATTTTCTGAAGAAGTGATCAGGTGCATGTATGAGGTCAATGCATTTGATGTAGTCAACCTAGCCTCCAGCAAAGCTTTTGACAAGCAAGAGTCCATAGGATCTAAGGAAATTTGCCAAATTGGATCCAGAATTGTCTGAGTGGCAGAAATCAGAGGGTAAAGGCTGAGAGATGCTTTCATGAATGAAGGGCTGTGAGGTTCTAAAAAAATTAATCTTGGGGCCTTGCTGTTTTTGAGATATATAAGTGATTTAGAGTTAAGTGTAGGAGGGTTGATCCGTAAGCTTGCGGATGATACAAAAATTGATGGGGTGGGATACAGTGAGGAGCTTTAGAATACAAGGAGAATAAAAATGGCCTGATCAGTGTCAGCGGAATTCAATGTAGATAAATACAAGGCAATGCACTTGGGCAGGACAAACAATGCAAGAGAATGCATGATGATGAGTAGGATTATGGGAAGTTATGAGGATCAGAGAGACCTTGGTGTGGATGTTCACAGGTTCGTCAAAGTAGCAGAACAGGTAGATACAGTGCTTAGGAAGGCATTTAAGATACTTGCCTTTATTAGCCATGCATAGCGTGTAATTACAGGGAGCTGGAGAAGTATAAAATGTTGGTTTGGCCACAGCTAGAGTATTACATGCAGTTCTGGACTCCACATTATAGAAAGGATATGATAGCACAGAGAGGGTGCAGATGAGATTTACCAGAATGTTTCCTGGATTGGAGAGTTTTAGTTGTGAAAGAAGGTTGGAGAGACAGGGGTTGTTTTCCTTGGAGCAGAAGGGATTTAGAGGAGATATGCTTGAAGTGTATAAAATCATAGATAGGATAGGCAGGAAGAAACCTTTCCCCTTGGTAGAGGGATCGATAACCCTGGGGAATAGATCAAAGGTAAGGAGGTTTAGCTGGGTTGTGAAGAAACGTATGAGGAACATTTGAGGACTCTGGGTTTATACTCAGTGGACTTTAGAAGGATGGGGGCGGAGGGGAATCTAACTGAAACATGCAGAATACTGAATAGCCTGAATAGAATAGATGTTTCCATTGGTGGGAGAGACTTGGACCAGAGAGCTAGAGTTGAGGGAAAACCTTTTAGAACGGAGATAAGGAGAAACTTCTTCAGCCAGACAGTGGTTAACCTATGGAATTCATTATCATAAAAGGCAGTGGAGGCCAGGTCATTGAGTGTATTTAAGATAGCTAGGTTCTTGATTGTCAAGGGGATCAAGGATTACAGGAAGAAAGTGGGAAAAAGGGGTTGAGAAACTTAACAGCCATGACCAAATGGCAGAGCAAACTTGATGGGCTGAATGGCCCAATTTCTGCTCCTACGTCTTATGTTCTTATGGTCGAAGTCGCGAATGTTCTAAACATTGTGCACTCATCAGCGAATATCCCCAGTTCTGATGGAGGCAAGGTCATTGATGAAAACAATGGCTGGGTCAAGGGCACTACCCTAAAAGGCACTGGTGGTGCCCCTACCTCTGAACCAAGAGTCCCGAGTTCAAGGCCCACTTGTTCCAGAGGTGTGTTACAATGTCTCTGAACAGGTTGATCAGGAAAATAGATATACACCTGAGCTCCAACAGCAGCCATCTTCCTTTGTGCCAGGTATGCCTTCAACCAGTGGAGAGCTCCCAATCCTCCACATCCCTCCCACCTGATTCCTGTTGATTCCAGCTTTGCTGCAGAATGTTATCAAAATAAATATTTAATGAACAGAATCCATTTCCCTGAAGGGTATTCTCCTGACATTGAGTTTTATGATAATAATATTGAACTTATTAGCAGGCGTCAGTACAGAGGTCTGGATTGACCTGGAGAATCGCTGATTCGGAGGCTGCACCAGATTCCAGGGTCTGATCCTGTCAATCAGTGCTAAAAGGGCTTCTCTTACAATTGGCCCATAGGCAGATTTCACTCGCACGTCCCAAATTAAACAAGGGCCCGGACTGTCAATCAGTGGTGACTGGATCCAAATTATAAACATCAGACCCTTCAGTTAAATATTGAGGATGTCCACATTCACCAATGCTCAGACTCTTCAGTAAACCATATAATTAAGATGGTTCCAGGTGCAAAAATGTATAGCAACAAGCAAGCTTTTCATTTGGGTGGCACGGTGGCTCAGTGGTTAGCACTGCTACCTCACCGCGCCAGGGATCTGGATTTAATTCCTGCCTCGGGCAACTGTCTGTGTGGAGTTTGCACGTTCTCCCCGTGCCTGCCCGGGTTTTTTCCAGGTGCTCCTTTTACCTCCCACAGTCCAAAGATGTGCAGGCAAGGTGAATTGGCCATGTTAAATTGCCCATAGTGTTAGGTGCATTAGTCAGGAGTAAATATAGGGTGGGGTAATGGGTCTGGGTGGGTTGCTCTTCGGAGGGTCGGTGTGGAGTTGTTGGGCCAAAGGGCCTGCTTCCATACTGTAGGGTATCTAATCTAATCATTCACAGGATGTGGACATCACAGGCTGGGCCAGTATTAATTGTCCACCCCTAATTGCCCAGGGGGTGGCTAAGAGTCAAGTACATTGCTGTAGATCTGGAATCATTTGTAGTCCAGACCATAGAGTCATAGAGATGTACAGCATGGAAATAGACCCTTCGGCCCAACTCGTCTATGCCAACCAGATATCCCAACCTAATCTAGTCCCATTTGCCAGCACTTGGCCCATAACCCTCTAAACCCTTCCTATTCACATACCCATCCAGATGCCTTTTAAATATTGTAATTATATCAGGTAAGAATGGTAGATTTCCCTCCCAAAAGGACATTAACCAGCCAAATGGATTTAGACAATATTTGACAGTGGCTTCATGGTCATAATTAGACTCCAGATTTTTATCTGGTCAGGCAGCATCCAAGGAGCAGGAAAATCGATGGTTCGGGCAAAAGCCCTTCATCAGAAACGTCGATTTTAAGCCAAAGTTCCCAGAACATTACTGGGGTCTCTGGGTTAATAAGTCACCATCTACCCCAAATAGGTGAACTAACTTACCAACTTGGTGTAGATCATAATTGCCCCATGATAATTGCAGTAGGTTCATCTAAAATTGTTCAAGAGAAAATTGTAAATGTGTCTCACTACTGGAATAAAGCACATTCGGTAATCCTTACCTGGAATATTGAGTTCAGTTTCAGACTTATGAGGAATTGATCCTTTTTGTCAATGTCTTAGCAGCCTGACACTCAGTAAGAAGTAACTTAGGTGTCTTTCTCACAAGTGACAAGCTTACAGCTCATAAGACTCAAGGTAATGCCTTAGCGTGGTCGGAGGGCCGATTAACAGGCAGAAGACAGAGAGAATGAATAAATGCTTTGGGATGGCAGAGTGTAGCTATTGGAGTGCTGCATCTGCTAAGATTTGGGCCTGGAATATTTTCAACCAATATCACTGTCTAGTTGGGGGCCACTGAGTTTAATGTATCCAACTTTTCTGATGGAACGAAGCGACATTGGACAGTAAGCTGTGAGAAGGACGTTTGGGTCATAATCAGTAAAATACAGTATAGCAAAGTGCGAACTGTCGACTTTTGTACAAAAAATTTACAAGCAGAAAATATTCACACGGGATTTTTGTGTCCTCACAGAGAAATCTGTTTTGTGGCAGGCTTGAGGTTACTTAGATAAAAATGATACATTAACCTTGAAATCAAAATCATGTACAGAATTCTCATTAAGCTGAAAGGATTCTCAGAAGCAAAATTATTTTTTTAGATTACCTACAGTGTGGAAACAGGCCCTTTAGCCCAACAAGTTCACACCAACCCACGCCCCTCTGATTAATGTACCTAACACTATGGACAATTTAACATGGACAATTCACCTGAGCTGCACATCTTCGTGACGAAACCAGAGCACCCAGAGGAAACCCACGCAGACACAGGGAGAACATGCAAACTCCACACAGACAGTCACCCGAGGCTGGAACCGAACCTGGGACCCTGGTGCTGTCAGGCGGCAGTGCTGACCACTGAGCCGTTATAGGACAGTGATTCTCAAATGAGCACAAAATTGGATCAAGTTGTGGAGGATCCTTTTGCTCTGAAAAGACGTTGTCGTGTACTGTCTTAGCTCCTTGCATGGGGTGTAGCTAGTTCAATAGCTTTTGACAAAGCTCTCTCTGACTGCAGAATCTCTTGTTGGTTTTTGAAAGAAAGCCCTCATCATATAAAAAGTTCATTTCCCAAATATTGGTGTATATTAGATCCAATTATCCTGTGTTGTCATTGGACATCTTGTGATTCATCCAGAGTAGATTAGATAAGTGAAACCATCAGGGAAGATTGAAGGAATCAATTCACATTTTGTTAAGCTTTGATATTTCCCTTTGATGAAAGTGAAATTGAGAGAGATGGACTGACTGGAATTCTATAATTCTTTTGTGATAATCTAAAACTCAAACAAAGAGATGTATACAATCCCTGGATGGCTGTGAAAACCAATGCTTAATTAGACATTTTCTTGAAACTCAAGACTGTCTGGAGCTCAAAATACCAAAGGTCACAAAATTTTCAGCAGCTAATTTAATCGTCTGCTTGGGTCCAAATTTTAGAAAGGTCGACTCCAGTGCTGGAATAGGATGGTGGGATAGATCAGGAAATGGAGGTGATGGAGAGGTCAGCCCTGACCGTAGTGAGTGAAGGACTGAGTTGGAGGAGCTGTGCAGACTAATTCTACTCCTAATTTTTATGCCCTTGTACTGGCTCCTGTGATACTTCTTATGATGAGAAGATTTAAAAAGAGGATGAAATCAAATGCTTACATTCACAAAGTATCTTTCATGAAATCAAGGCACTGTGCAGCCAGTGGACTATTTCTGTGTTAAACTGTATTCATTTTGATGTAGGAAACGCAGCATCGAACCTGTGTACACCAAGCTCTCACACGCAGCAACTGATAGGACCAATCAGGGACCTCTGGTCCAGAAAGTAGAGCCTGAGAATTATAGAGAAGAGAAGTGAGAGTTTTAGGTTTCAAAGATTAATTATGTATTCAATCTAGGACTGCTTGCCTGCAATTTAGCATCTTACTTAAAGTTTCTGGGAAGATAGTTTAAAGTTTCTTCAGGGGTAGGGCAGGCTAAGCAAGCAAATCAAGGCTTCTGCTGCAGAATAGGTGAGATTAAACAATGACGGAACTATTTTAACAGGTTTGTTTATCCTAACTAGTTCAGAGAGAGATCTGTTTCCCAATTTCTTAGCGGAATATAGTCAAGTCTGTGGCACCAGGAGTAGCTCAGGGGGAGAGGAAGGAAAACAGCAAGAGAGCAATTGTAATTGGTGATTTGATCATTCGCAGGATGAGGGCATCACTGATTAGGCCAGCAATTATTGCCCATCCCTAATTGAATTAAGAGTCAACCACATTGCTGTGGTAAAAACAATGACTGCAGATGCTGGAAACCAGATTCTGGATCAGTGGTGCTGGAGGAGCACAGCAATTCAGGCAGCATCCGAGAACAGGCAAAATCGACGTTTCGGGCAAAAGCCCTTCATCAGGAATAAAGGCAGAGAGCCTGAAACGTGGAGAGATGAGCTAGAGGAGGGTGGGGGTGGGGATAGAGTAGCATAGAGTACAATAGGTCAGTGGGGGAGGAGATGAAGGTGATAGGTCAGGGAGGAGAGGGTGGAGTGGATAGGTGGAAAAGGAGCTGGGCAGGTCGGACAAGTCCGGACAAGTCAAGGGGATCGTGTTGCTGGAGGTTAGAAACTAGGATGAGGTGGGGGAAGGGGAAATGAGGAAGCTGTTGAAATCCATATTGATGACCAGGTAAGGATAGCAGTTTCCTTCCCTAAAGGATGGGTTCATTAATTCCAACAAGGGCAGCACAGTGGCATAGTGGTTAGCACTGCTGCCTCATGGTACCAGGGACCAGGGTTCGATTCCACCCTCAGGTGACTGTCTGCGTGGAGTTTGTACATTCTCCCCGTGTGTGTGTGTGTGCATTTCCTCCTACAGTCCAAAGATGTGCAGGTTAGGTGGACTGACCATGTTAAATTGACAATGATGTGCAGGCTAGGTGGGTTAACCATAGTAAGTGGATGGCATAGTGGCTCAATGGTGCTGCCTCACAGCACCAGCGTCCCAGGTTCAATTCCAGCCTTGGCCAACTGTCTGTGTGGAGTTTGCACATTCTCCCCGTGTCTGCGTGGGTTTACACTGGGTACTCCGGTTTCCTCCCGGAGAGAAAATTAATAAAGCCAAAGCACAAAGGGATCTGGGAGTGCTAGTCCAGGATTCTCTAAAGGTAAACATGCAGGTTGAGTCCGTGATTAAGAAAGCGAATGCAATGTTGTCTCTTATCTCAAGAGGGTTGGAATATAAAAGCAGAGATGTACTACTAAGACTTTATAAAGCTCTGGTTAGGCCCCATTTGGAGTACTGTGTCCAGTTTTGGTCCCCACACCTCAGGAAGGACATACTGGCACTGGAACGTGTCCAGCGGAGATTCACACGGATGATCCCTGGAATGACAGGTCTAACATATGAGGAACGGCTGAGGATACTGGGATTGTATTCGTTGGAGTTTAGAAGATTAAGGGGAGACTTAATAGAGACGTACAAAATAATACATGGCTTGGAAAAGGTGGATGCTAGGAAATTGTTTCAGTTAAACGAGGAGACTAGGACCCGTGGACACAGCCTTAGAATTAGAGGGGGTCATTTCAGAACAGAAATGCGGAGGCATTTCTTCAGCCAGAGAGTGGTGGGCCTGTGGAATTCATTGCCACGGAGTGCAGTGGAAGCCGGGACGCTAAATGTCTTCAAGGCCGAGATTGATAGATTCTTGTTGTCTCGAGGAATTAAGGGCTACGGGGAGAATGCTGGTAAGTGGAGCTGAAATGCGCATCAGCCATGATTGAATGGCGGAGTGGACTTGATGGGCCGAATGGCCTTACTTCCACTCCTATGTCTTATGGTCTTATGGTCTTATGGTCTCCCACAGTACAAAGATGTGCAGATTGGGTGAATTGTCAGAGGGAGATGGGTTTGGAGTAGGTTATTCTTCAGAGGGTTGGTGTGGACTTGTTGGGCAGCAGGGCCTGTTTCCACACTGTGGGGAATCTAATCTAAAAAAAAGTGCAGAGTTACAAGGTTATGATGGGATCTGTTGGGATCTGTTGGGATGCTCTTCAGAGAGTCAGTGTGGACTCGATGGGCCAAATGGCCCGCTTCCATACTGTAGGGTTGCTGTAACAATGGATTCATGGTCATCATTAGACTCTCAATTCAATTGAATTCAAATTCTAACATCTGCTATGACAGGATTTGAACCCTGGTTCCCAGAACATTATCTCAGTCTCTGGGTTAACAGTCCAGCAATAATACCACTCTTGGTGCCTGACCCTAACTCACTAATGGAGCAGAATTAATGTATTAAATAGTCCCTGAGAGCAAGTGATAGGATGAGTGGCTGGGTTTAGAAAACAAACAATATTAATAATTACAAACGGTTTTTGTAATAATGCTTACATTTTTACATGCAATTCTAAAACCATTAATCTTAGAATCCAAGGAGTTTGTGATAAAAAGAACTTGAGATTGTGAAAATTTAAACAAATGCATTCTCACATTTGATATCTACTGATTTAAGATTTTGATGATGACTAATTGCAGTGATAATTTTGTACATGCATTTGGCTTATAATGATCATGATGGTGAGGTGATAATTTATTATAAGTCCAATGATGTTCTGCCCCGTATTTGTATCTACCTTGAGACACCGATCACTGTCAATCTGCATGACAGAATCAAATGAACCTCAAAGTTTTGTTTAATTTTGCTGATGCCATCCTTGTTTGCGTCAAAAGCATAATTCCCCAGATTATT
This sequence comes from Chiloscyllium plagiosum, assembly GCF_037043375.1. NCBI lineage: Eukaryota > Metazoa > Chordata > Chondrichthyes > Orectolobiformes > Hemiscylliidae > Chiloscyllium > Chiloscyllium plagiosum. The sequence goes on along the minus strand of NW_028270142.1, from coordinate 136,059,871 downwards.
ACAGAACAGAAAGATGCAGGATTGCCCCTATGCTTGCTTCTTGGAAGAGCTATCCAATTGCTTATTCTCACCTGCCCTTTTCCCATATCCTGGCTTAGCTTCATCGAGTTATAGAGGTCCACAGCTCTGAGAAAGGCCCTTCAGCCATCAAGTCTGTGCCAGGCAAAAACGACCACCTAACTATTCTAATCCCTTTATCCACCACTTGGCCCATTGACTTGTATGTCTTGACATCACAAATGCACATCTAAAAACTTCTTACATGTTATGAGGCTTACTTCCAATCCTTACCCAATTCCATTTTGAAAGTTATGATTCACTCTTCCACTACTACCCGAGAGTGAGGGGTATACAGACAGAGATATGTCCAATCAGGATTCTGGAACTCCACCCTAACGGCATTGTCTGTACCTTCACAAACTGCAGCTCACTGCCACCTTCTCACATATCACATTTTACAACCATTGACGTCTCCAAGTACTTGACAGCCAAGGAGAGGTACAATTGCAATGTAGGAAAGCTAACAGTCCTGATCAACAAAGTGGTAATAGGCCAGTAATCTGGTTTGTGTGATGATGATTGAGAGCTGGATATTGGCCATGACACTAGGGCATAGGACACTCCTTACTCTTCCTTGAAATAGTATCATTGAATCTTTTAAGATGAAGTCCCAGTTCATATCCAAATAAAAACAGCTCTGACTGTGTAGTGCTCTCTCAGCACTAACAGTGGGACTTAAAGACCGAACCTTGCAATATGGTGTGCTTCCAGCTGAACCACAACTGAACCAAAGAAAGGGCTAGGAAATAAGTGCTTTCCACTGGTGCTCAGATACAACCAAACACATACATGTGGGTCGTAACCTCCCAGTCAGAGACCAATTAGAGTGCATCTCTGAGGCTCACCAAGTTTTCTCTGACCCTGGTGGTACCTAACTCATTTTCAGACAAGACATCTGATTCTGTTTGGAGCAGAACTGGATTAACAAGCACTTTCAGGTGGGATATTGGAGAGCAGAGGAGAGGTAGGGGAAAGAGAGAGCATGCCTTCTCTTTATGTGACACTAGCTGCCCACACTTAGATATATTTTGGAGCTTTTTTTTACTGAGCCAGCATCCATGGGCAAGTGGGTAGATAGTTGGAATGGTTAACAGATCTGGTGTCAACCATTTTACACTGCACCTTTTGTGGCCTTCGATTTCTGAGGTGACATTTGAACCCAGAGCTTCTGGTCTAATGGGAGGGACATTACCACTGCACCACAATACCTTCTATGAATTTGTAGCATATTTGAATGTATGGCAATAGGATCAGGCAAAAGTGTTGGCAATAGTGCATTCGGGCACCACAAGACCTTCTATGAATTTGTAGCATATTTGAATCAGGTCATGTATGGCAAAAGCGCATTCGGACTAGGGGAGTTTCAATTGTGGTGCTAATTGCTGAATAATTACTTATATATCATGGCTGTGCTCAATGACTAGATTCCAGATTAGTACAAAATAATGATTATTCATTGATGATGGTCCCAGCTATCAGCATGTCAGCCATTAACCCTTCATACTACAGTCAGTCGGTAAACCCCATGGATTTGGCCAATTCTCTCCCATGATTGAGCCAGACACATTCACGGAGAACCCCAAAAAGTCAAAACCTGTCCATCATAAAGTTTAAACTTCCCAGGCATTTCATTACCATTTCCAGGGAACCTGAGGCACAGGTCCCAATTTACATCCCATTCCAGAGACTGGTAGATTTAGGTGATAGTGTCTGCCAAATCAGATGGAAAATTAAGGAGAAATTTCTCACCTTTTAGTGATGACAATACAGGACTCACTAACATGGGGAATAGTTAAGGTGAATAGTATTTTGTCCATCATAGGGGAAGATTGATAGATGTGTGAGGGAACATGGAATGGAAGACTATGCTGAAAGGATTGATGAATATGAGGAGAAGGAGGCTCAAGTGAAGCTTAAGTACAGATCTGTCAGGTTAAATGGCCTGGGTTTATATTATCATTACTACCCAGGAATACACTGACTCTATTATCTCAATACAGTACAATCTCAATTATCCAAATTTCAGATTATCTGAACAAGGTCCCGTAAAAACAGCATTAGGCAACTCAGCATTCGGTTATTGGTTAAACGGCATTATGATGTGCATTGCCGGATAACCAAGAAATGTTCGATAACTGGCATTCAAATACCACGTGTTTACGATAAATCAGTTATCGGTAAAATGGCATTATGGTGTGCACTGTCGGATAACCGATAAATGTTCGATAACTGGCACTCAAATTACCACGTGTTTATGACAGATCAGTTGTCGGTTAAACGGCATTATAGTGTGCATTGCCAAATAACCGATAAATGTTTGGATAACTGACACTGGGATTACCGCGTGTTTACAATAGATCAGCTATCAGTTAAATGGCATTATGGCATGCATTGCTGGATAACCGATAAATATTCAGATAACCAGCACTCATAAATGACCAATTGTTTACCATCAGACCGATTATCCGAACGATCAGTCTTCCAAACAAAATACTCCCCGCCCGTCTCGTTTGGATACTGGAGGTTCTACTGTTATGGGATATAGTCTGGGATAAATTGAGTAGATTCATGGTCACCAATCATTCTTGCCAGTATTTGCCTAGCCCGCTGATAGCATGTGGGGATATAAACAAGGAGCAAAGGTTGGCCACTCAGCCTTTCGAGCCTGCTCTGCTATACAACAAGATGGCTCCTAATCTGATTTCAACCTCAGCTCTATATTCCTGCTTAATCTCTCATCCGCTTGGCATTCAAGAATTCATCTACCTCTGCCTTAAAAATATTTAAAGATTCTGCATTCAATGCTTTTTGAGGAAGAGAATTCCAAAGACTCACAACATTTTTTTTCTCAAATGTGTCTCAAGTGGAGGACCCCTTATTTTTAAATAACCACCCCTCGTTCTAGATTCTCCCAGAAGAGAAAAAATCCTTCCCAGATCAACTTGATCAAGTTCCCCAAGGATCTTAAATGTTGCATTAATTCTCCTCTGATTCTGCAAATCTCCAGAGGTTACAGGCACACTCTGTCTCACCTTTCCTCATTAGGCAATCCACTCATTCCACGTATTAGTCTCGAGCTGTGACAGATGTCCACACAATGTCCTCGGCAAGAAGACAGTCACAATCTTGATGAACACCCCATAACTTTATTACATATTACTTAATAACAAGTTGTATTTCATCTGAGATGCATGATGTGTCTTGTGAGCAATTATGCCAATGTAAGAGTCCTGTACACATTACTATTTTAGTGACCTGTTGTTAACACTAAGAATAACAATTCAGGAACCAATTAGAACACTCCTTAACTTGTCCCAGGAACAGTCTTTTATATCTCAATGGATAGAGCTTATCGTGTGATGTTAATTAATACTTTTGGGTACTAACTGCCTGGTACAATTTTCAGGAAGTGTTCTGAGCTTGAAACAACTCACTACAGAAGAAAATATATATCCTCATCTCCCCTTTTCCCTGAGCTGTTCAATGAACTATCTTAAATTTATCGCCCTTGGGTGCTGACTAGCCTGTTAATGAAATCAGATTCACCCTGTCTGTTATTTCAAGGGTCATTGTTTTAAAAAGAGGCGTCACCCTTTTAGGAAAGAGATGGGGAGAACACTCATCTGTCAGAGAGTTGTGGGACTCAGTTTGGAATTCCATGCCACAGAAGGTAGCAGAGGCAGATAATCCTGCCTTAGGTAAGGGAGTCAAAACTTATCATGGCAGATGGGAATATGGAATTCGATACACAAATCTCAGCCATGATCTTAGCAAAGACTCAAAGGATCGAATGGCCAGCTCCTCTGCTTATTTTGTATATTTGTGTGTCAATTGTCCAATTAATCATTGACTGAATTTTGAACAGGACATAAGCTCTACAATCACAAGGGCTGGTTTGCTTATGTAAAAGAGAGCTGGACAATTAAAATAACCCATTGAAACATTTAAGCAATACATCTGTTTGTAGATATACATTTTTCAAGATAAAATAGGAAAATCTTGAATGAACGGAGCCATTTCCTTTCAATTTGAAAGGAACTGTGATCATTATGAAGTCGCATTCTATAATGATCTAAACACAATTGTGAGCGATACTGTTTCCATTTCTGTTTGAGATCAAAAGTAGGGATCTTAAAATGTGTAATAATCAGTAATAAACCCAAGTTAATATGGTACTTCAGCACTGTGGCAGTCAGCCAAACCATCCCCTGTTTTCTCTGGACAGTGCCCACAGGAACAAATGTTTCTATTTGTTAATTTATTCATGGGACGTGGGCATTGTTGGCTGGACCAGCATTTATTGCCCATCCCTCAGTGCTCGTGGTAAAGTGATAGCTAGCTGCCTTATTAAATCACTGTATTTATATGGCCACTTCAGTTAAGTTTCTGGTCAATGGTAAATCCCAGGATGTCGAAAATAGAGGATTCAGTGATGGTGATAACATTGAATGTCAGAGAGAAATGTTTACATTCTCTCTTGTTGAAAATGGTCATTGCCTGGTAGTTGTGTAGTACAAATGTTATTTACCACATTTCAACCTAAGCCTGGATATTGTCCACATTTTGTTGCATTTGAACATGGACTGTTTCAGTATCTCAGGAGTCACGAATTGTGCTGATCATAGTGCAATCATTATAATCAAGGGAAGGTCATTGATGGAACAGTTGAAAATGGTCAGGCAGACAAAGGGATTAAGCATATTAAATGGTGACCTTAACCTGGCAGTTGCCTTCAGCTGCTTTAAGCTGTACTTGAACGGTGGCACGGTGGCTCAGTGGTTAGCATTGGTGCCTCACAGCACCAGGGTCCCAGGTTCGAAGCCAGCCTCAGGCAACTGTCTGCGTGGGTTTCCTCCAGGTGCTCCGGTTTCCTCCCACAATCCAAAGATGTGCAGGTCAGATGAATTGTTAGATGCATTAGTCAGAGGGAAACGGGTCTGGGTGGGTTACTCTTTGGACGGTTGGTTGGGCTGAAGGGCCTGTTTCCACACTGTAGGGAATCTAATCTCATCCTCAACAAGTGTCACTACGTCCTGTGGTTCCGTCTGTTGCCCAGTGTAACAAGAATAGATCTACTGTATTGCTGTGGAACACTGCAGTCAGGTGAACTATGCTGTATCTCTTATCCCTTATGGAAATGTTTGCGTCAACAAACACCTTTAACCGCAATAATAAATGCAAAATACCGTGGGTGCTGGGAACCTGAAATATAAAGAGAAATTGGTGGAAATACTCAGCAGGTCTCGCAGCATCGGTGGAGTGAGAAACAGAGTCAACATCACAACATCACAGATTGATCCTACAGAATGCCAGAACCTCTGTGTTTGGTTAAGATTTCCAGTACCTGCAACCTTTTGCTTCTATTTCTCAGAACATTATCCTGAGGTTCTGGATTACTAGTCCACTGACAATACCACGACAGCACCGTCTGTTTGTCCTTGCTACACTGTGGGAACAACGTAACAAGTTCTATGTTGGTTACTGTTGGGTGGAACAGCACCACACTGAATAAAACCAATTATTAAGTTGAATGCTATATAACTTCCCTTGACTTTGTCAATTCTGATGATCTTGGGAACTTCATTTGGGAATTAGTATTTTGGAAATTCCTGATTGGGATTATTTTATTATCATTCCCAGGGATATTTTTTTTTCCATGTATCTGATCATCGGATGCATTAGGCCATTTTACCAGATTACTGGCGTTACCAAAATGCACGTTTTTGTTGTTGGATTTAATCAGTAAGTGAATTAAACTCATCCAGCCATTACTAGAGGGCTGTCAATTGGGAGCAGCTCCTATGTTTGAAAGTAAGAAGTAACAATACCATGACCTTGCATCTCATGGTGGCATTGGCAGTTTCCCTGGCATTTTTAATTATTATTTAAGTACATCGTAAGAGAAGGAACCTGCAGGGAGGATTATTGCTCTGTAAAGTAATTATATCAGTCATTAGATCTTCAATATCTTTATATTTAAGTACCTTCATTCAGTTCAGGGAAAAGAACAATCTCCTTCCAAGTCTCCCTTAGAAGTCACTATTTACAGGTCAATCGGCATTTCAGCTTTAATGTGGCCCCTTTAGTGAGTAGATACAAATTTAATGAACATTCTCAGAGTCAAATAACAGAACCATTCACAGATTAAGTATTAAATGATGTGCATTAAAAAATTCATAATTAATTCTGTCTTCCATTCTAGGTTTCAGAAATAATTTTGAATTACTATTGATTGTTCGAAGTGTTTTTGTGGAGTGGGATTTGTAATTCCACAGTACAGATTTAGTGTCGTGCCTAGTTCCATAAATTTGAGCTATGTGTTCATAATTCGGGGATTTCATCACAAAAATCTTTTTTTCTTTTCGTGCATTAAACATGGAAAATCTTGAACTGATATGAGTATTCAGGAATTGATGTTTGATCAGGCTGATGTTATGCTGTTTGTCAGAGACCCAGCAGTGGATAAGTCGGATTTCAAAGTGAAACCTGGCATGATAGATCAGAAGATTGATTTACCAGTTTGGTTATCGTGATGGTCAGTCATTGTAGAAGTCATATTCACACGAGGCTACCAATGTACTTTAAAAAAAAACACAAGCTGATAGCACAAATGACGAAAAAGCTATATTTACATGGTAGTTTGGAAATAAATAACAAAAACAAAAGTTCAACCCCTTTCCTAGCTTCATACTTTACAGACATTCAGTCCCAGTGACCTATCATCCCTGTGTTAACTCTTTAATTTCTTACTCAAATGACTCTTTCCAGCCTTTTCTTCTTGAAACTTAAGACTTCTTTCCAGACCTTATGGCCTAGATTCATGTTTCCAATTCTGACAGACTGGAGATTACAACTACCTCTCAACGCCTACTGACTTGTACAAACTAAACTCTCTGATTGGATGACTTTGCTTCTTTGAACTCAGAGAGGAGAAAGTGAGGACTGCAGATGCTGGACATCAGAGCTGAAAAATGTGTTGCTGGAAAAGCGCAGCAGGTCAGGCAGCATCCAAGGAGCAGGAGAATCGACTTTTCGGGCATAAGCCCTTCTTCAGGAATGAGGAATGTGTGCCAAACAGGCTAAGATAAAAGTTAGGGAGGAGGGACTTGGGGGAGGGGCGTTGGAAATGCGATAGGTGGAAGGAGGTTAACGTGAGGGTGATAGGCCGGAGTGGGGGTGGGGGCGGAGAGGTCAGGAAGAAGATTGCAGGTTAGGAAGGTGGTGCTGAGTTCGAGGGTTGGGACTGAAACAAGGTGGGGGGAGGGGAAATGAGGAAACTGGAGAAGTCTGAGTTCATCTCTTATGGTTGAAGGATTCCTAGGCGGAAAATGAGACGCTCTTCCTCCAGGCATCGTGTTGCTATGGTCTGGCGATGGAGGAGGCCAAGGACCTGCATGTCCTTGGCGGAGTGGGAGGGGGAGTTAAAGTGTTCCGCCATGGGGCGGTTGGGTTGGTTGGTGCGGGTGTCCCAGAGGTGTTCTCTGAAACGTTCCGCAAGTAGGCGGCCTGTCTCCCCAATGTAGAGGAGGCCACATCGGGTGCAGCGGATGCAATAAGTGATGTGTGTGGAGGTGCAGGTGAATTTGTGACGGATATGGAAGGATCCCTTGGGGCCTTCAAGGCAAGTGAGGGGGGAGGTGTGGGCGCAAATTTTGCATTTCCTGCGGTTGCAGGGGAATGTGCCAGGAGTGGAGGTTGGGTTGGTGGGGGGTGTGGACCTGACGAGGGAGTCGCGGAGGGAGTGGTCTTTCCGGAATGCTGATAGGAGAGTGGAGGGAAATATATCCCTGGTGGTGGGGTCTGTTTGGAGGTGGCGGAAATGATGAAGGATGATACGATGTATCTGGAGGTTGGTGGGTTGGTGGGTGGGGACCAGTGGGGTTCTGTCCTGGTGGTGATTGGAGAGGCGGGGTACAAGGGCGGAGGAGCGGGAAGTGGAGGAGATGCGGTGGAGAGCATCGTCAACCACGTTTGAGGGGAAATTGCGGTCTTTGAAGAAGGAGGCCATCTGGGTTGTTCGGTATTGGAATTGGTCCTCCTGGGAGCAGATGTGGCGGAGGCGAAGGAATTGGGAATATGGGATGGCGTTTTTACAGGGGGCAGGGTGGGAGGAGGTGTAATCTAGGTAGCTGTGGGAGTCGGTTGGTTTAGAGTAAATGTCCGTGTTGAGTCGGTCACCCGAGATAGAAATGGAGAGGTCTGGGAAGGGGAGGGAGGAGTCTGAGATGGTCCACGTAAATCTGAGGTTGGGGTGGAAGGTGTTAGTAAAGTGGATGAACTGTTCAACCTCCTCGCGGGAGCACGAGGTAGTGCCGATACAGTCATCAATGTAGCGGAGGAAAAGGTGGGGGTTGGTGCCAGTGTAGTTGCGGAAGATGGACTTTTCACATATACGACGAAGAGGCAGGCATAGCTGGGGCTACTCCTTTGGTTTGGAGGAAGTGGGAGGATTGGAAGGAGAAATTGTTCAGAGTGAGGACCAGTTCAGTCAGTCAAAGGAGGATGTCAGTGGAAGGGTACTGGTTGGTATGGCAGGAAAGGAAGAAGCGGAGGGCTTTGAGGCCTTCGTGATGGGGGATGGAGGTGTATAGGGACTGGATGTCCATGGTGAAGATAAGGCATTGGGGACCGGGGAAGCGAAAATTATGGAGGAGGTGGAGGGCGTCGGTGGTGTCCCGAACGTAGGTGGGGAGTTCTTGGACTAAGGGGGACAGGACCGTGTCGAGGTATGCAGAGATGCGTTCGGTGGGGCAGGAACAGGCTGAGGCAATGTGTCGGGCGCGAAGTCAGGTTTGTGGATTTTGGGCAGGAGGTAGAAATGGGTGGTGCGGGATTGTGGGACAATAAGGTTGGAGGCGGTGGATGGGAGATCCGCTGAGGTGATGAGGTTATGGATGGTCTGGGAGATGATGGTTCGGTGGTGGGAGGTGGGGTCTTGGTCAAGGGGGCAGTAGGAGGAGGTGTCCGCAAGCTGGCGTTTAGCCTCAGCAATGTAAAGGTCAGTGCGCCAAACTACTACCGCACCTCCCTTGTCTGCTGGTTTGATAGTGAGGTTGGGGTTGGAGCAGAGGGAGTGGAGAGCTGCACGTTGCGAGGGTGAGAGGTTGGTGTGGGTGAGAGGGGTGGACAGGTTGAGGCGGTCAATGTCACGGCAGCAGTTGGTTATGAAGAGATCGAGGGCGGGTAAGAGGCCAGCACGGGGTGTCCAGGTGGATGGGGTGTGTTGGAGGCAGGAGAAGGGGTCGTCAGAGGGTGGACGAGAATCCTGGTTGAAGACCGACTCAACACGGACATTTAGTATAAACCGACTGACTCCCACAGCTGCCTAGATTACACCTCCTCCCACCCTGCCCACTGTAAAAACGCCATCCCATATTCCCAATTCCTTTGCCTCCGCCACATCTGCTCCCAGGAGGACCAATTCCAATACCGAACAACCCAGATAGCCTCCTTCTTCAAAGACCGCAATTTCCCCTCAAACGTGGTTGACGATGCTCTCCACCGCATCTCCTCCACGTCCTGCTCCTCCGCCCTTGAGCCCCACCCCTCCACTCACCACCAGGAAAGAACCCCACTGGTCCTCACCTACCACCCCACCAACCTCCAGATACATCGTATCATCCGTCGTCATTTCCGCCACCTCCAAACAGACCCCACCACCAAGGATATATTTCCCTCCCCTCCCCTATCAGCATTCCGGAAAGACCACTCCCCCCGCTCTCCCTCGTCAGGTCCACACCCCCCACCAACCCAACCTCCACTCCTGGCACCTTCCCCTGCAACCGCAAGAAGTGCAAAATTTGCGGGCACACCTCCCTCCTCACTTCCCTCCAAGGCCCCAAGGGATCCTTCCATATCCGTCACAAATTCACCTGCACCTCCACACACATCATTTACTGCATCCGCTGCACCCGATGTGGTCTCCTCTACATTGGGGAGACAGGCCGCCTACTTGCGGAACGTTTCAGAGAACACCTCTGGGACACCCGCACCAACCAACCCAACCACCCCATGGTGGAACACTTTAATTCCTCATCCCACTCTGCCAAGGACATGCAGGTCCTTGGCCTCCTCCATCGCCAGACCATGGCAACACGATGCCTGGAGGAAGAGCGCCTCATCTTCTGCCTAGGAATCCTCCAACCACAAGGGATGAACTCAGATTTCTCCAGCTTCCTCATTTCCCCTTCCCTCATCTTATCTCAATCCCAACCCTCGGACTCAGCACCGCCTTCTTGACCTGCAATGTTCTTCCTGACCTCTCCGCCCCCACCCCCTCTCCAGCCTATCACCCTCACCTTAACCTCCTTCCACCTATCGCATTCCCAACGCCTCTCCCCCAAGTCCCTCCTCCCTACCTTTTATCTTAGCCTGTTTGGCACACCCTTCTCATTCCTGAAGAAAGGCCTATGCCCGAAATGTCGATTCTCCTGTTCTTTTGAACTCAGCCTACTAAAGGCCCCTAACCATCTATTTCTATATCATTGAACTCATTATTCTCTTGTGGAGGATGTACTAGAATAGGGAAGATGGGTTGAATGGCCTGTTTCACTACTGCACTTCCTAGTTAATTTACTGGAGTAGTTAATGAGGAAACCTGCCACATTCCATATCTGATGGCGTATCATCCAACAGTTTAATAGGACTTTGTATTGCTCTTTAATTTGAACCTAGGGTTATATGCTGCAGGTTCTTAGAATGGGACTTAAAATGACTGAGAAGTGACAGTCAAGATAATCATGTGCCTGCCCCTCTTCCTCAATCTCTTATTCTTTGTCTTTCTCTTACAGTGACCAATAAAAACAAGAGCATACGTTAGAGCCCGGGTGTCTCTGGAGAAGGAGCACGCGGTCCCCACCAACACCCTGGAGTTGTTCAGGGAGAGGTGGGCGCCACAGGGAGTGGAGTGCATTATTTCCCCCTCCAACTCTATTTTGATTTAATCCCTGCCCTCCCCTTCACTGTTTGATCACGCAGCATTGCCTTTTGTAAAGGGCACTGCTTGTCACTGGCCACTCGGGTGTTTTCCTTTCTTCCTGGTGGTGGAAATTGAATAAAGATTCGTACAAAGAAAAAAAATTTAAACAAATAAAAACAAGAGCATTGGAATCCATAGCATGATGGTAGGCATTATTGCAGAATGGACAACAAGCAAATACACCATTTTTGCTTTTATTCACTCATGGGATGTGGGCATAGCCAGATGGCCAATATTTCTTGCCCATCTCTACTCACACTTGAGAAGGTGGTAGTGAACTGCCTTCTTGAATTGCCAGAGTCTACATGCTGTGGGTTGACCCACAATGCCATTAGGAATGGAATACCAGGATTGTAACCCAGCAACAATGAAGAAATGGCAATTTCCTATTTCCAATTCTGGATGGCGAATGGCTTAGAGGGGATTTGCAGTTGGTGGTGTTCCCATGCACCCGCTGCCCTCGTCCTTCTAGATGGAAATGGTCTAGGGTTTGGAAGTTGCTATTTAAGGATCTGTGATGACTTTCCACAGTGCATCTTGTAGATAGTACACACAGCTGCTGCTGACCATCAGTGGTAGTGGATGGAGTGGATGTGATGCCAACCAATGGAGCTGCACCCATCCAGGTAAGTGGGAAGTATTCCATTACACCCTGACTTGTATCTTGCAGATAGTGGACAGATGTTGGGAAGTCAGGAAATGAATTACTTCAGTATTCCTAACTTCTGACCTGCTATTGTAGTCATTGTGTTTATGTGGTGAATCCAGCCAAGCTTCTGGTCAAAGGTAACCGCAAAGTTAGTTATAATGGGGGATTCAGTGGTGGTAACACCATTGAACGTCAAGAGGGATGGTTAGTTTGTCTCTTATTGGAGATGGTCTTTGCCAGGCATTTGTATCAAATCAATGTTATTTGCCACTTGTCAATGCAGAACTGGATATTGAGTTCCTGAAGAAGGGCTTATGCCCGAAACGTCGATTCTCCTGCTCCTTGGATGCTGCCTGACCTGCTGCACTTTTCCAGCAACACATTTTCAGCTCTGATCTCCAGCATCTGCAGACCTCACTTTCTCTCAGAACAGGATATTGTTCAGATCTTGTCATATTTGAACATGGACTGCCTCAGTATCTGAGGAGTCATGAATGGTGCTGAATATTGTGCAATCATTGGCAAACATCTCCACCTCTGATCTTATGATGGAGGAAAGGTATTGATGAAGCAGCTGAAGATGGTTGGGCTGAGGACACGACACTGAAAAGCTTTTACAGAGATGTTCTGGAGCCAAGATGACTGACCTTCAACAACCACAATCATCTTTTAAAGTGACAGCCATGATTCCAACCAGTGGAGGGTTATCCTCGTCATACCTATTGACTCAGGTTTTGTTGGGTGTCATCAATGCCACACTCGGTTGAATGTGACCTTGATTTCAGGATGTCACTATCATCACACCTCTGAAATTCAGCTCTTTGGCCATGTTTGAAGCAAGGTCAGGAGCTGAGTGGCCCTGGCGGAACCCAAACTGGGCGTCACTGAGCAGGTTATTGCTGCTGCTTGATAGCATTGTTGGTGACACCTTCCATCACTTTACTAATGATCAAAAGTAGATTGATAGGACAGTAGGCACAAGGCATGATTAGTAAGTTTGCAGTTCACACTAAAATAGTTAGTATTGTGGACAGTGAGGAAGGTTATCAGGAATTGCAACAAGACCTTGACCAGCTGGGGAAGTGGGCCAAGAAATGGCAAATGGAGTTTAATAGAGATAAGTGTGAGGTCCTGCATTTTGGAAAGTTAAATCAAGGTTGGAGTTTCATGGTGAATTGCAGAGCCTTAAGGAGTGTAGTGTAACAGAGGGATCTTGGAGTTCAGGTGCAGGATTCTCTGAAAGTGGAGTCACAGGTAGACAGGGCATTGAAGAAAGCTGTTGGCACACTGGCCTTCATCAGTCAGGGCATTGAGTATAGAAATTAGGAAGTTATGTTGCAGTTGTACAGGACGTTGGTGAGACCACACTTGGAATATTGTGTTCAGTTTTGGTCACCTTGCTATAGGAAGGATGTTATTAAACTAGAAAGAGTGCAGAAAAAAGTTACAAGATATGTTGCCAGGACTCAACGGTCTGAGCTATAGGGAGAGGTTGAACAAGCTATGACTTTTATCTTTAGAGCATAGGAGACTGAAGGGGGACTTTAGGGAGGTGTATGAGATCATGCAAGGCATGGATAGGGTGACTACACTCAGTCTTTTTTCCATGGTTGGAGAATCAAGGACTAGAGGGTTTAAGGTTAGAGGGGAAAGAATAAAAGGGAACCTGAGGGGCAACGTTTTTACACAGAGGGTGGTACACATGTGGAATGAGCTGCCAGCAGGTACGTTAACAACATTTAAAAGGCATTTGGACAGACACTTGGATAGGTTGAGAAGGATATGGGCCAAGTGCAGGGAAATGGGGTTAGTGTGGATGGACAGTTTGGTCGGCATGGACCAGTTTGGGCCAAAGGGCCTGTCTCCATGCTGTAGGACTCTATGAGTCTCTGAGTAATTGGCCGGAATGGATTTGTCTTGCTTTTTGTGTACAGGATATACCTGGATAATTTTCCACATTTTCAGGTAGATGCCAGTGTTGTAACTGTACTGCAAGGGCTTGCCTAGGGGAGCAGCATGTTCTGGAGCATGAGTCTTCGATACTATTACCGGAATGTTGTCAGGGCCCGGAACTTTGGAGTATCCAGTGCCTTTCTTGATATCATGTGGAGTGAATCCATGTCCATGCAGTTATCTTAATATGACCAATAATGTAAAATAGTTCTTATCCAATAATTTAAGTTAATAATATGCCTTTAATCCATATCACGAGGGGTCACCAACGTAGAGTACCTCTTGCTTCGTGGTTTTTGTGAATTTTTTTGGGGTTTATTGACAATAGTTCAAATATCAAAAATTACTTACATACAATCACCTCGTCCCTCCACTACACTCCCTTCCCCCGTTTGTGTCAATTCAGTACCTCAGTGTTTCATAGTTACACGACTCAATTGTAAATTATTCACGGGAACAAGCAATTCGCATATTTCTCCTGTTTAATTTAAGAGGCAAATGTTTACAACATGTTGTGCTAATTGATTTGTTGACAGCCAGCTGGCTACCCGAGGCATCTCGTCGAGGCAAGCAGCAGTGACAGAACCAACTGAGAGTGATTCACAACACAAAATGATTGGAAAAGCTACATCACAGTTTGCTCATATGAGAGAGTTGATCAAGATTTCAACTCTGGAAAATCTCGACCAATATTAATATAGCCTCTCGCCTGCTTTCGATATAAATATTAAAAGCCATTTCGAATATAGAGCAGAAACCCACCTGTCATGGGACACTAGTCAAAGTTGTTTAAAGCTTGAGCTACATCATTGATTCAGACAATCTTTTAATCAGTGGGGTAAATGATAGTGGTCAAATTGAGAACAAGCTAAACAAGAGAGCTCTTACAATGCTCTAATCTAATTTGGGGGGTCAAATAACATTAGAGACAGAGATAGTACAGCTCAAGCCATGCATTGCTCTCCTGATCAATCTTGAGATTGTAGCGTTGAAAATATCCCGAAGGATCCATTAGTTCCAGTAATGTATTCCATGAAACTCGGAAAGCGTCTACTTTGGCACTGGGTCCTTTTATTCCCATCATTCTTTATAAGTTGCTTAAGTGACAGCCCGCATGTTTTCTCTCTCTCTCTCTTTCTTTCTCTCTCTCTCTCCCTCTCTCTATCTATCTCTATTCTCTCTCTCTCTCTCTCTCTCTCTTCCTCCCCCCACCCACCCCGCCACCACATTTGCAGGAATGACTTTGTGATGCAGGAATGACTTTGGCAGAAATCAGGGACTGGGGATAAAAGGGTCTTTCTCAGAATGGAAGCCGGTGACAAGTGGTGTTCCGCAAGGCTCAGTGTTGAGACCACAACTTTTCATTTTATACATTAACAATCCAGGTGAAGGAACTGAGGGCATTCTGGCTAGGTTTGTAGGTGATACAAAGACAGGTAGAGGGACAGGTAGCATTGAGGAGGCAGGGAGGCTGCAGAAGGATTTGGACAAGTTAGGAGAGTGGGCAAAGAAGTGGCAGATGGAGTACAACGTGGGAAATGTGAGGTCGTGCACTTTGGTAGGAAGAATAGAGGCATAGATTATTTTCTAAATGGGGAGAAGATTCAGAAGTCTGAAGTCCAAAGAAACTTGAGAGTTCTAGTTCAGGATTCTCTCAAGGTAAACTTGCCGGTTGAGTCAGTAGTTAGGAAGGCAAATGTCTTTTGAGTGAATTTGAATATAAAAGCAGGGATGTACTTCTGAGGCTCTATAAGGCTCTGGTCAGACCACATTTGGAGTATTGTGTGCAGTTTTGGGGCCCCATATCTCAGGAAGGATGTACTGACCCTGACGCAGGTTCAGAGGACGTTCACGAGAATGGTCCCAGAAATGAAAAGCTTAAAATATGAGGAGCATTTTAGGACTCTGGTTTTATACTCGATGGAGTTTAGAAGCATGGGGGAGTGGGAAATCTAATTGAAACTTACACATACTGAATGGCCTGGACAGAGTGGATGTTGGGAAGATGTTTCCATTGGCAGGGAAGATTCGGACCCCAGGGCACAGCCTTAGAATAAAGGTAAGACCTTTTAGAATGGAGATGAAGAGAAATGAGTTCAGCCAGCGAGGGGTGAATCTATGGAATTCACTCTCACAGAAGGCTGTGGATGCCAGATCATTGAGAATATTTAAGACGAAGATAGATTCTCGTGTATCAAGGAAACTAAGGGTTATGGGGAGAAAGCAGGAGAATGGGGTTGAGAAACATCAGCCATGATTGAATGGCAGAGCACACTCACTGGGCTGAATGGCCTAATTTCTGCTCCTATGTCTTATGGTCTTATGATTTTATGTTCTGACTGGAAATGCAGAGAAAACAGGCAAAAACAGTTCAAAGTCAGAAGCCAAAGTAAACACGGGATGGAAGATGAAGGAGATTGGATAAGATTCAGGAGTGACAGTGATCAGGTCATTATGGTATCCAGTTGCAAAGCATCAGTGGCTAGATTTTCAGAAAAGTGGCCACCCTGCTCCTTTTCCTTTTATGTTAAAGAAGAGCTCCGCACATCTTGTGGGAAATTCCAATTAGGGTTCTTTCAGAAATGTGGAGCTGTACTTTTATCTAACAGGTCCCTAGCAGTACAGGAGATTCGGGGACATTTCCCTTTTTCATAGCATTCAGTTGTATCCCAGTATTACAGACAGGCATATTGATACCTCCTGTAAGGAACTAAGAACAGAAGGTAAAGAGGAGGGTAGGGTGCCAGGTGTTTAAGATGCCAGGAGGGTAAGGTGCCAAGTGGATAGTGTGCCAGGTGGATAGGGAGCCAGGTAGGTTATGTGCAAGGTGGGCAAGATACAAGATAGTTAGGGTGCCAGGTGCGTAGGGTGCCATGTGGGCAGGGCGCCAGGCATGTAGGGTGCCAGAGTACAGAATGGCAAGGAGGCCATTTATACAATGGATGTTTGTGAGTATATCAGAATGGGTGAGAGATATCGGGTCTGGTGTGGGCTTGGGGTCTGGGGAAGTGCAAGGGAGTAAGATCCTTGGGGAGTCAGGGTGAGAGTCAGGACCTCGGGAAGGGAGAGTGTAAGATCCTGGGAGTAGGGGTGCATGGGTGGTGTCTGTTAGGTGTAAGGAGTCTAGGTAAGATGTACTTGATGTTGTGTTCGGTAAGTTAGGAGATGAGTTGAATACTTACTCAGGTATGAGGTATTTTGCTGTCTAACATGTAGTGAATAGCCAATAAATTAACTACAGGAAACCAATCCCTCCCAAACTCTCTGATTAAATGGACACTATCAGAGTGTTCCAGGCATTGGGAAATTGCCCATCAGAACCTTTGATTTCCCAGGCCAATCTTTCAGAGGCTGCTCTGTGGGAGTTCTACACCATCTTGATGTGCAATTCCCAACTACTCTGGAGACACAAGTATCTGGCCATCAAGAAAATCTAGGCCCCAGTATCCAAACAAGGACTTTCAGGAAAAAACACCATCAAAGGCATGGCAGAATAGAGAGATCAGAGAATGGACACTTCTACATGACGCAAGAGATGAAAATCCAATAGACCTTGTTATGGACCAGGCCAGACCCCCTCAAAACATTTCAAGAAGGTAGCCCAGACCTTAGCTTTGCTAGTTGTTTTAAGCAGATGTAATGTGGATACTCCAGGAGAGATACAGCTGCTTAACCCACTTAGTTTTAAGCAAAACATAATTTATTTACAAGATTACCGAATGAAACACGAACAGAAGAGAACAGAATACAGAATAACTTAACGTATCCGAGAAACAAACAGATCATCCCAACTTAATGATGCTGATCCAAATACTTGCAAAATTCCCCAGAAACACCCCTTGGCACAAAAGGCAAAATCAAACACAGGGTCTTACAGGATGGAAGTCAGACAGAGAGTACCAGCCTGGACCTGTTTCTTTGGATCCAACCAGTAAAGCTGAGCTGGGAGAACTGGCCACTCCCCTTTCATTGTACAAGTGATTTTTTTTTAAACTTGAAAGCCTTTTGCCTGAGGCAGTATCCATTAGTTATAATCAAACTGGCCCTAAAACCCGTCAACTTAGACCTTTCGAAGTCTGTGTGTTTTACGGCTTCTCTAAGAAAAAAACCAAGGACAACATAACTTTGTTAAAGGAACAGCATCATCACAACATTTTCCAAGGGTGGCACAGTTGTTCAGTGGTTAGCACTGCTGCCTCACAGGGCCAGGGACCTGGGTTCAATGCGGGTCTCAGACGACCGTCAGTATGGAGTTTGCACATTCTCCCCGTGTCTGTATGGGTTTCCTCCGAGTGCTCTGGTTTCTTCCCATATTTCAAAAGATGTGCAGGTTAGGTGGATTGGCCATGCTAAATTGTCCACAGTGTTAGGTGCAGGGGTTAATGTAAGGAAATTAGTCTGGGTGGGTAACTCTTCAGAGGGTCAGAGTGGACTTTTTGGGCTGAAGGATCTGTTTCCACACTGTAGGGAATCTAATCTAAACATGCCATTGCTGTGAAGGCAATAAAATACTCAGAAAGTATTAGGCAGCATAAAGGGGAAAGGATTTTGTCAAATGCATAATCCAGTTAGTAATACTTAAAGGATTGGTGGAATGGCTCTTCAATCAAGAAAGGTGGATGATCCTGATGGTAGACAGCAACACAGGGCATGAATCTGAGAATACAAAAAGGTAATAGAAACCTCTGATCTACGGAGAAATTGGGAAGAATGAGGGCATGAAGCAGTGAGCAAACAAGAAGCATAAATCACAAAAATATGGGTAAACTGCAAGGAGGATCGTAGAGTTAATGAGCAGAGAGAAGCAGGGTAGTTATCAGTTCTACTGTATTTGTACAAATTGTGAAATTGTTTGAAATTGTCAAATAAATTAATCTCTTACATCTACTTAGTAAAAGAATTGATCCATAAACGCAATTTGCCATTATGTAGATTAGGTGCACAATATTAATTTAACTCATTTAGCTAACCCTTTTTGTCATTTACAAAACATGAGACAATAAGATGTAAGAGCTGAAGCAGGGCATTCAGCCCATCAAATCTGCTCCTTCATTCCATCATTCAATTAGATCATGGCCAATCTGATAACGTTCAACTCTACTTTCCTATATTTTCCCCATAACCCTCAATCCTCTTACTAATTTAAAATCTCAGCGTTGAATATACTCACTGACCCAATCACAACATCCCAAGCGAACCTAAATGCAAATTATTTGTTTGCAGACAACAGCGTTGTGTGGAAACAAGAAGTTGCTGGAAAAGCTCAGCAAGTCTGGCAGCATCTGTGGAGATCAATCAGAGTTAACGTTTCGGATCTGGTGGTAGAGGAAGCTTCTGAGGAAAGGTCACTCTACCCGAAATGTTAACTCTGATTTCTCTTCACAGATGCTGCCAGACTTGCTGAGCTTTACCAGCTATGTCTGTTCTTATTTCTGATTTACCACCTCCACAGTTCTTTGTTTTTTCTTTAACATTGTGGAGAATCCAATAAACGGAATTCCTTGTTTTGGGGGCAGAAACACAATAACTTCTTTCATGAACTGAATGCCCTTTGAGTAATATGTTGTGGGATTGTTCTCTTTTCTGAAGTGATGTTGTAATCTGCATCGGACTTCAGCGTTTCTGACTGAACGCTCAATGCTTGTGACAGAGATGGCCATGCAGAGGAAGAAGAACTGATATTCCAGCTGCCAGCCTTAGCTCAGTTGGCATGCTGCCCCTTCAGTTGAAACTCCACACCCAACCCATATCAACTGGGTTGACGTTGCAATGCAGTACTCTGTTGTTGAGTTGGTGCATTTTGTACGTGGAATTAAACTGCTGTTCATGGTGACATAAAATTTCCTTTTTCAATAACTCAATCATCAGATATGGATGAACACGATTTGGAGGATCCGGTGTTGGACTGGGGTGGACAAAGTTAAAAATCATACAACACCAGGTTATAGTCCAACAGGTTTATTTGGAAGCATTAGCTTTTGGAGCGCTGCTCCTTCATCAGGTAGTTGTGATCCTTCATCAGGCACTACCACCTGATGAAGGAGCAGCATTCCAAAAGCTAATGCTTCCAAATAAACCTGTTGGACTATAACCTGGTGTGTAACTTTTAAGCATCAGATAAGGACAAGAAAGTTGCCCATTCTTGGTGCCTTTTCAGACATTGCCCCCTTAAGGAGATACAAGAATGGTTCCAGGAATGAGATTTGCCACAGTCAGTGCTGCAGCCTGGGTTGTAGGTTTTGTGAACATTCTTGGACCCCCTCAGGTACAAGGTGTTATGTACAACATAGCGAGATAGCCACATCATGATATGACAGAAAACAGTTCCATTCTATCAATGAACACATTGTCAGTACCACATCTTAGAAATCTGCACCAGGTACCCTGGAAGCTGCCATGATTCCTTGAGAACACTCATGTTCCTGATTCATCATGAGAGCCAGATGCCTTACAAAGATAGTTACTGGGAGACCCAGGGCTATACTCTGTGACTCTGTCATGCAAACCTCTCTGCCCCACACTGACTGAGGCTGAGCGTAGATACAATGCAAACCAATCTTTGACCTGGGCCATGGTGGAGAAAGTTCTGATGCTTGGATTGATCTTGGTGTCTTGTAGTATAGTCCACGCATAATTCTAGCATGCGAGACCCTCCACCACTGGAGTAGGCAAAGAGGGGAAGTGCTGGATGCTGAAAAGCGAGCTGCAATCTTCAGAAGAGAAAGAAGAAGATATTGAGCAGGAGGAACATCACCTTCTGCATGATACAGCTCTGCAGTATCAAGTGCAACAAACTAGATATGGCCTCATTCACACCCAGTTCCCATTACAGGAGAACCGTACATTCACTGACTACATTTGTTGCTGTTCAAAAGGCATATGGTCCTTCTGTTGGTTTCTTTTCCTTCAGTTTTGCTGTTGTTCGATAAAATTTAACATCTTCAACCATATGAAGATTTTCCTACATGTGATGTTCATGCATTAAACAATGACAAGATGTCACGCCACATTAGAGGTTAGGGGAAGAGTAACCGTGAGACAGTTTTCCAGCATAGTATGTGCTAAGGACTGGTAGCTTGTGTATCGTGATTCTGTAGCTACAGTTACAAAGATAGTCATTCACACAGTTGCTGATGTTTGAGTGTGAACTTTAATGTACAATCAAGTGTTATCCCTGCCACTTATGTGCCCTCAGAAACGTTTCATTTTCCTTCCCCTCTCACTATGAGCACTGTGGATGGCAGCTCCTTGGCTGGCAGTGCTTAACCCGACACAGAGTAGGGCTTTAGGCATGGCACTAGGAGTGCCAGGAGGTCCCAGCAATGACCACCCATTGCTGAGCATGGTGTGTGAGTGCTGTGGGAGTACAGTCCACAACTCATGGGGCGAGCTGCAAAGAAGAGTGTGAGAAACCCCACTCAGATTCACACAGAGAATGCCTGTGTGAAATTCCCCTGACATTGACAGCTAGCCAATTTCTGGAAGAGTGCAGCTCAATATCACTGAGAAAGACCAGATGACCTTGCTGTGAGAAAAGTAGCTGCTGTGCTTTCTACATTACAAACTGTAACACCACTTTGTAGTTACTTCATTGGTGCTTCAAGATGTGCTTTGGAACATCTTGAGTTCATGAACTCATTGTAATATGTGACCATATAGTTGGAAGCCTCATGGTTGATTAGGTCACATTCTTATCTCTGGGTCAGAAGCTTTGGGTTCATGCCCCATGCCAGGACTTAGAACATAGAACACAGAACATTACAGCACAGTACAGGCCCTTCAGTCCTTAATATTGTGCTGATCTGTGGAACCAATCTGAAGCTCATCTAACTTATGCTATTCCATTCTCATCTATTTGCCTATCCAATGACCATTTAAATGCCCTTTATGTTGGCAAGTCTACTACTGTTGCAGGCAGTGTGCTCCACATGCCTATTACTCTCTGAGTAAACAAACTACCTCTGGCATCTGTCCTATATCTGTCATCCCTCAATTTAAAGCTATGTCCCCTCGTGCTGGTCATTACCATCCGAGAAAAAAGGTTCTCACTGTCCAACCTATCTCACATGTCTCAATTAAATCGCCTCTCAACCTTCTTTTCTCTAACGATAACAGCCTCAAGTCCCTCAGCCTTTCCTCGTAAGACCTTCCCTCCATTGTATTAAATCTCTTCTGAACCCTTTCCAAAGCTTCCACATCCTTCCTATAACGTGATGACTACATCTGTACACAATACTCCAGGTGTGGCCGCACCAGAGTTTCATACAACTGTAGCATGATCTCATGGTTCTGAAACTCAATGCTTCTACCAATAAAAGCTAACACACTGTATGCCTTCTTAACAGCTCTATCAACCTGGGTGGCAACTTTCAAGACTCTATGTACCTAGACACTGAGATCTCTCTGCTCGTTTACACGACTAAGAATCTTACCATTAGCACAGTATTCCTGTTACTCCTTCCAAAGTGAATTACCTTCCATTTTTCCACATTAAGCTCCATTTGCCACCTCTCAGCCCAGCTATCTATGTCTCTCTGTAACCTTCAACATCCTTCATCACTATCCACAACTTTACTGACCTTAGTGTCATCTGCAAATTTACTAACCCATCCTTTTATGCCCTCATCCAGGTCATTTATATAAATGACAACAACAGTGAACCCAAAACAGATCCCTGTGGTACCCTACTCGTAACTGAACTCCAGGATGAATATTTCCTATCAACCACCACCCTCTGTCTTTTTTCAGCTCGCCAATGTCTGATCCAAACCACTAAATCACCCTCAATCCCATGCCTCCGTATTTTCTGCAATAGCCTACCGTGGAGAACCTTATCAAATGTTTTACTGAAATCTATATACACCACATCAACCGCTTAACCCTCATCCACCTGTTTGGTCACCTTCTCAAAGATCTCAATAAGGGTCTGTGAGGCATGACCCACCCTTCACAAAACCGTGTTGACTATCCCAAATCTCTTGATGATTATAAATCCTATCTCTTATAACCCTTTCCAACACTTTACCCACAACCAAAGTAAGGCTCACAGGTCTATAATTTCCAGGGTTGGCTCTACTTTCCTTCTTGAACAAGGAAACAACATTTTCAATCCTCCAGTCTTCTGGCACTATTCCTGTAGAATAGTGTTGGTCGTGGAGGTTGCATTTGCAACATGGAAAGCCAAGTTGATTGTCCCTCTGTAAATCCTTCCTTTATATCTGATGGCAGGCAGTAATAAAAAGGAGGGCTTTCTGGTTGCTATCCTGCAGAAACCAATGGCAAACAACTCCAATACTTTACCCCTAAAAGTGCTTCAATCGAACAAAGGTCCATTGGCTAACCCTGGGAAACAAGTATGGGAGAAAAGACAAACAGGGAGACAGGAGACTGCAATGGCTCAGATATGTGAACAACTAATAAAAGCATTGGTCACTATTATATCTGTGCAGTTGTTGTCAGCAGTGGTTAACACTGGGTTCTTTTGAAAGTCAATAAGTGTCGATTATGCTGGGACATAATTTATCAGCTTATAATTAAGAATATCCATGGCTGAACAAGAATAAAAACAGAAAATGCTATAAACGCACAGTAGGTCTGGCAGCATCTCTAGGGAAAGAAACAATGTTAGCATTTCATATCGATGACCTTTCATCTTTTCGAAATGGACTGGACTTGTAATTTGTAAGCAAATTCCACAAAGTACTCGTGAATTGGCGACAAAAGCCTAATCCATGAATCAAAGTGTTCAGAGCTTTCTGCTTTGGCTTCTAACTATCCCACAGAATAGTATTTCTCCTTACTGCAGTCTTGCCTGTTCTCATCACCTACTGCAGATGTGTACATTTGTCAATGTGATTTCCCTCAACCCAATCAACTGGAAGACTCTTTCCTGTTTCATAATAAACTGGTCATTGTTAGTCAAGACATTTCAAAGGTAATGTAGCTTTTAATTACATTAACTCTGACTGGTGGAGATTTCCCCACACTATACTCCCAATAACTTATCTCCATTCTTTCAACTTTCTGCCTGTCATGGGGGAATTATGTGAATTACAAAGAGCAGGAGGTTAGCTTGTTGCTGCCTCTGACATCCTTTCTCCTGGTGATTTCAGGACTGATGTTATCACACCTTGTTTGAATTAATGGAGGTTCCTTGTCAATTTCTGTCTGAGTCACTGCTTGATTCCAATAGAATGATACATAATGCCATTCCAAATTGAAGTTCTAATTCATGCTGTGCTTCTGAGAAGCACATTATTCAATGGTTGCAGCCATTAGTAGCACACGCGCCACTGAATCAAAGTTACTTTCAGAAAGTTAAGAAATTGGCACCATGTGGCTGGCGAACACAAAGGAGAGGTACAAGCAGCTAAGCTGGAGCGTGAAGGAGGTCAGTATATATTAGACACAAAGAGAAAAAAGGCAGAGGCAGAAAGAGAAACACAAAATTCTTATGAGGATATTAAGTTCATCCTTTTCATGAAAGTTCAAGATTAGAGTGGTGCTGGAAAAGCGCAGCAGGTCAGGCAGCATCCGAGGAGCAGGAAAATCGACGTTTCGGGCAAAAGCCCTTCATCCGGAATGAGGCTGGGAGAGATAAATGGGAGGGGAGTGTGACTGGGCAGAAGGTAGATAAGAATACAATAGGTGGATGGAGGTGGGGAATAAAGGTGATAAGTCGGAGAGGATGGTGGAATGGATAGGTAGGAAGGAAGATTTTGACTCTGATCTCCAACATCTGCAGTCCTCACTTTCGCCTTTTCATGAAGGTGTCAGCTTTTCTGTTTAACAGAAACTAATTCATAGACTCTTGTGGGGCTCTGTTAGCCGAGCTGACTAAAATGATGTAAAACATGGAAAGCTGTGCAAAGAGGTTGAGGATGCTAAAGAATTAGGTCTTTACTCAAAAGTGGCTGAGCCGTGAACTGGATTATTATTGCTTGATTAATAAAAGAGGAGCTTTGGAAAGCTTCACCATCACGATTATTATGACCCAAAGAAGAACACGTCTGTGGGAGTGTATCTTGCTGATGATAATCATCCTCTTAAAACCCGCAGGTAAAAGTGTCAACCTAAAGAAAAGCATATTGTGGAATAGTACAGCTACATGGTGCTACCTGTCTGCAGAGAATGATACAAATGATTGTAATCACAGGAGATAATCTCTGTTGTATCTACTATACCATGTGTAATTTATGATTTATGTTGACTTTAATTGCCTCCTAATTCATATTTAATTTATACAAATTAAAGCTACAAAAAGTGAAATCCTGTTGGTAATATCTTTGTTTAATGAACTTGATTATTTTAGCTTAGGATTTGTGAGCGGGAATTGCAATTCTATGCATAATTTAATAAGGCTGCATGTGCATGAAGCTTTATTTCACAAAACTATTTAAGCTCCCTTAAGGTGAACTGTCAGTTTTACAGGAACACTGAACTGCTGTACTTCAGGATGAGCTGTTCCAGCATAACTACAACACTGGCATCTACCTGATATTATAGTGTGGGAAAAGGCCATTCACCCCATCAAGCCTGCTCAGTTAGGTTGTGGCCAATCACCTACCTCAGCCTCACTTTCACACATTACCTGATATCCATGTAGGTCATTAGTGTCCAGCAATCTATTGATCTCTAACTTGAACATGACGGAGCTTCCACAAGCCTCTGAGGTCGAGGTCTCCAATGATTTCCCACCCTCTGAATGAAGACTTTCCTCCTGATCTCAGTCATAAATGGCTCCCCTTTTATCCTGAGATGATGTCCTCAGGTTTTAGGAAAATTCCCAATGTGTCCTGTAAGTAAAAAAGGCAGGCATAATCCAATCGGTCCTAGTATTGCCCCACTACTCTTGATTAGTAATATCAGGATGAAAAGGGAGATTAAACACACGCTGGGTGCCTGCTTTAGATCATCTCCATGATCCTGAGCTTCCTAATGCTAACGTTCTGAGCTCTCTGTCTTTCCAATTCCAATGAAGCTCCATACAATTTTGAGGAACAGCCTGACTCAGCACTTTCCCTGACTCAACAATTTTCGGTTGTTTTCATGGTTTTTTTTCCCCCACTCCTTCGATTTTCGCCATTTCTTGATTTATCCCTCCACTTTTCATTCAGATGGCTGTTTTCCTGTGACTCATGCCTCATCTGGGAGCGTGCAACACTCAGTGATGTCTAATTCCCAGAACACCACGGACCCAAACGCCCCAGAGACAGCGAATTAGTCGTGGAAAACAGTCAAGCCCCTGTTTACGAGGTTTTGACTTTATAAGGATGGAGCATCCACTGCACATACATAGCCACAAGCTGGAGAGCTGGAGGGAGTCCTTGCTTCCTGTAAATGTGCTACACTCCTCCGAATGTGCAGCACTACAGTCCCAATTGCATTATAGAATTAGCCTATATTCATGGGCCAGAGACTACCCAGGACACTAAGCTGTGAGCCCTGTGGTAAGGGCTCTGGCAGTGTCTTGAACAAAGATAGGGCATTGATACAATTTTTGAAGCATTACTACCATTTGATTTCAATTTGATTTGATTTGATTTATTGTTGCCAAGTGTACCTAACTACAGTGAAACATTTTGTCTAGTGTGGCATGCAAGCAGATCATTGCACACAAGGACATACAGATAATAGGATATTTAGGTTATGGCTGCACAGGAGGTGCACAAAAGCAAGGTCAACATTAGATTTGAAATTTGAGAGGCCCATTCAGAAATCCAATAACAGTGGTGAAGAAGCTGTTCTTGAATCTGTTAGTACGCGTGTTTATACTTTTGCATCTTCTGCCTGACTGAAGAATTAGAATTAGAATCAGAATCTCTACAGTGAGGAAACAGGCCCTCGGCCTGACAAGTCCACAACAATCCTCTGAAGACCTATTCCCCTACTTCTGACTAATGCACCTAGCCTACACATCCCTGAATACTATGAGCAATTTAGCATGGTCAATTACCTGTGGGAGGAAACAAGCAGACACAGGGAGAATGTGCAAACTCCACACAGATAATCGCCCAAGGCTGAAATTGAATCTGAGTCCCTGATGCTGTGAGGCAGCAGTGCTAGCCACTGAGCCTCCGTGCCTCCCTAGAGGTTAGAAGAGATTGTAACCAGGGAGGTAGGGGTCTTTGATGATGTTGCCTGCCTTTCCACAGCATCGAGAAGTGTAGATGGAGTGAATGGATTGGAGGTTGGCTTCCATGATGGTCTAGGCTATGTTCACAAATGTCTGTAGTTTCTCACAGTCCTGGGCAGAGCAGTTGCCATACCAAACCGTGATGCACCCAGATAGAATGCTTTCCATGGTGGATCTGTAAAAGTTGGTGAGGGTCCTTATGGGCCACTCAAAGACTCCACATTCATCCCTCTAACTTTGCCCCCAGTTATTACCCATATGCCTTTATAAAGGAGGCATCCTTTGGATCAATCTCTGTTTTATATAATCTATTCCACATTTCCCTTTACATAGAAATACAATTATATAGTCTCAAATCATGAGAGGTATCAAAAATCTTTCATTGTCTCAGCAGGACTTTGAGGACAAGCTCATTAATAGTTAGCAAATGGTCAGCATAAAACTGAATAATTGAGGCCTACGGGCCCTCAAAATCCAGTCTCCACCCTCGGTGAACAGATGTCAATAAATTCTAAAGACTCCCATCTACTCTGCAAAGTTCTCTAATTAGAAGAGAGCTGCAGTCCGAAAATAATTTATGAGTGCTTGGAAGAGCCCAAAAACCAAATCCTCAACAAACACTGAGCACCTCGGGGACTGGCTTTAAGTGTAGTTCCTCAACCTCATAGACTCTGAAATTTGTCTTTCACGTCGATCTCTTCCTGCGTTGTTCCAAGACTAATTACGATTTCTGTTATTTGTCCAGCATCTAACCAGCTCCCTAGCTGAGATTGTGTCAGTTTGAAGGCTGGAATTCTCTGACTAAACCATGTAAAGGTTATTTTTTTAATCTTCTGTGTTATCTGCTGACTCCCCTGGAGTTTCATTTTAATTTGACTGTTTAACAGTTTTACTATTTGAGCTGGCAATTGATTGAAGAGCATAATCTTTGTAAAACTTTCAAATCTGAAATATTTATGAGATGGAACCGATTATTCTTATAATATCAGGTAAATGTTCGTACCAGATGTGATTCTACAATGTATAAGTTTGCATTAATTGCCAATCCCACTCAGGCATGTCCCAAGGAAGGTTGGAGTGTGAAATAAAAGGAGATTTAATAGAGGACTTTAAAATTAGGAATGGCTTTGTTAGGTTACAAAAGTGAAGTCTGTTTCCACTGGCAGGAGAATTAGTAATCAGAGGATAGAGGTATAGGATCATTAATAAAAAGCCAGAGAGACGGGAAGATGAGGGGATTTTCCTTACTCAGTGAGTCACTGTGTTCTGTAATAGACTTCCCGAGAGAATTGTGGAAGTTGTTCAAACTATAAATGTGATTTATTTTTGCATGAGTCTTTCATAGAGACATAGAGATATACAGTATGGAAACAGACCCTTTGGTCCACCTGTCCATGCCCTCATCAATCCTCTTTGTTACTTCTTCTCAATCCTCGTCGTTATTTTCATGGAATGGACATGTCACTGGTAAGGCTAGCATTTGTTGACCACCCCTGATCACCTTTGAACTGAGTGGCTTGCTAGTAGGGCCATTCAAGGGGTAGTTAAGAGCCAACCAAATTGCCATGGGTCTGGAGTCATGTGTAGGCAAGACCAAGGAAGAACAGCAGATTTCCTTTCCTGAAGACATTTTTGGCAATTGAGAGTCATCGAGTTGTAGGCACGGATACAGACCCTTCAGTCCGACAATCCATACCGACCAGATATCCGAAATTAATCTAGTCCCATTGAAAGGGAAACAAAGCTGGCCAATCAGTGAGCCCTGGGCTCCTGCTTCTTGAGCTAGCTGGCCAGTCACTGTGCCCTGGGATCCTGCTTCTTGAACTAGCTGGCGACAGTCACTGTGCCCTGGGCTCCTGCTTCTTGAGCTAGCTGGCCACAGTCACTGTGCCCTGGGATCCTGCTTCTTGAGCTAGCTGGCCACAGTCACTGTGCCCTGGGATCCTGCTTCTTGAGCTAGCTGGCTACAGTCACTGTGTCCTGGGATCCTGCTTCTTGAACTAGCTGGCCACAGTCAGTGTGCCCTGGGATCCTGCTTCTTGAGCTAGCTGGCCACAGTCAGTGTGCCCTGGGATCCTGGCTCTTGAGTTAGCTGGCCACAGTCACTGTGCCCTGGGATCCTGCTTCTTGAACTAGCTGGCCACAGTCAGTGTACCCTCGGCCCCGAGTTCTTGAACTAACTGGCCACAGTCAGTGTGCCCTGGGCTCCTGCTTCTTGAGCTAGCTGGCCACAGTCACTGTGCCCTGGCATCCTATTCTTGAACTAGCTGGTCACAGACACTGTGCCCTGGGCTCCTAGTTCTTGAACTAGCTGGCCGCAGTCAGTGTGCCCTGGCATCCTGCTTCTTGAGCTAGCTGGCCACAGTCACTGTGCCCTGGCATCCTGGTTCTTGAACTAGCTGGCCACAAACACTGCGCCCTGGGCTCCTGCTTCTTGAGCTAGCTGGCCACAGTCACTGTGCCCTGGGATCCTGCTTCTTGAGCTGGCTGGCCACAGTCACTGTGCCCTGGCATCCTGGTTCTTGAACTAGCTGGCCACAAACACTGCGCGCTGGGCTCCTGCTTCTTGAGCTAGCTGGCCACAGTTACTGTGCCCTGGGATCCTTCTTCTTGAGCTGGCTGGCCACAGTCACTGCACCCTGGGATCCTTCTTCTTGAGCTAGCTGACCACAGTCAGTGTACCCTGGCATCCTGGTTCTTGAACTAGCTGACCACAGTCAGTGTGCCCTGGGCTCCTGCATCTTGAGCTAGCTGACCACAGTCACTGTGCCCTGGGCTCCTGCATCTTGAGCTAGCTGGCCACAGTCAGTGTGCCCTGGGCTCCTAGTTCTTGAGCTAGCTGGCCACAATCACTGTGCCCTGGGCTACTGCTTCTTGAGCTAGCTGGCCACAATCAGTGGCTTGGTGGGGTCTTTCTTCCTTGAACGGTCCTGTATTCTGTTCCTTTTTGGTGAACTGGTTTCATGCTGGCTGGCTACAGCCAGTGGTGCTGCTGGTTTATCCCTTTCTCTTGGGAAACTGGCTTTTCAGCTGGCCAGTTGTAATCCGTGGTAATGTGACTTTGGAGAAGATATGGGAATCGAAGACTCAGTTTGGCAGTGGGACTTATTCTTTGTTCCACGGTCAGTAGTTTGGACTAAAACTTTTACCTGCCTTGCTTTGATTCTTGTGCATGGACTGACACTCCGTGGTGGGCCCAACCTCATTGAGTAGGCCGATTTATTGTATGTGGGCTCGGATTTGGGAGCAGGTTGTGGCGGTGTGAGTGGATCAGACCTCAAGGGGGAGCCAAGCCTTCGCGTGCAGTGTGTGAACCCTGCCAATGGGAGACGGATCTGTTGTCAGGAGTGAACCCTGATATCGGAGGCAGGTTCCAGTTTGGGAAATGGATTCTGGATCAGATGGCAGCCTGTGGTAGCAGTCCTAGTGTTGGGGGCAACCCCTGTTTTTATCATGTGGACTCTGCCTCGCGTGTGGACTCTACCTCGTGAGTGCACTCTGTCCCTCGCGGTTGTACAGTAATCTTATATTGTGTATATTGTGTTTGCACTTTAACTTATCATGTAAGTTGTGATTGGATTGTGTTTTCATATGTGCATTGCATTTTGCGTATCTCTGGGGCAAGTTCATTTCGCTGGGGGTGCTGCTGTGTGGGTTTCCTTTTATGCACAGTTTTTCGGCTGTTCACTGTGTGTTTTTGGAGAATTGTGATGGGGTTTGCTTTGCTGTTTCTCTGTATTGCTTTACTATTGGTGATGGGGGACTGGAGGCATTTGTTTTCCAGACCATAGTTTTTTGACTGCTAATTATTAGTGTGTCATGTATTGTTAATTTGTATGATGTTGAATAAAATAAAAAACATTATTACCAGGAGATTAGAAACTCATTGGTTCAGGGGACTGACTCCGAGCTGGCTGGGCACCGCCAGTGTACTGTGCGCGTGTAAATAAAGGCTGATTGGTGAAGGGACACTGACCTCTGTGCAGGTGTTTCACCCTCATCTCATAAGTGATTCAGAAATAAATGTTGGTGCGTACCCCCACCTCCAAGGGATGTTTCATGGTTTCCAGCTCCTCAGTCTGGGATAGCGAGACAGTCTTACACCTTGTCACATTGAGCTGATCAAACTTTAACACATCTTCAGTACCTAGTCCTGCTGTCAGAGTCTACCAGTCTGAAAAACGTGGTCGCTAATGGTACAGTGCATCTCAACACCAATGAGTTTAGACTCGACCAAAGAGTATCTTTTGCTCAGTTGACCTAGAGATAGATAGATTTTTGAGCAGTAAAAGAATTAAGGGTTACGCTGAGCAGGGGGGAGCTGAGTCTATGAAAAGGATCAGCCATGATCTTATTGAACAGTGGAGCAGGCTCGAGGGGCCGGATGGTCTACTCCTGCTCATAGTTCTTCTGTTCTTATACCTGACAGCAGCAGTTCATGGTTATAATGGTGTGTGCTCAGTCAGCATCTAGTACAGCACAGAGGCTAGAATGAACTATGCATTTCAATAGGGTGGCATGGTGGCTCAGTGGTTAACGCTGCTATCTTACAGCACCAGGGACCTGGGTTCGATTCCACCCTCAGGTGATGGTCTGTGTGGAATTTGCTCACTTTGCGTGGGTTTGCTCCAGTTTCTTCCCACAGTCCAAAGATGCTCAGGTTAGTTGGATCGTCCATATATGCAGGGATGTGTAGGCTAGATGGGTCAACCGTGAGAAATGCAGGGTTAGGAGTGGGTCTGGATGAGACCCTCTTCAGAAGGTTGGTGTGGACCTGAATGGCCTGCTTCCATGCTGTCAGGGTTCTATGAATATCCAAAAAAAAAACTGGAGGCATTAATATCCAAGCAGTGTTGTGTTTTGTTTGAAACCTAATATCAGCAGCAGCAGCAAGTATAAAACCAGTGTACGTTACAGAAGTGTGTAAAAGTTAAACAAGAAGGAAAATAATGAAAGTGCTCTGGGATGCAGCTCACAGCATCTTGATCTATAATAAAGCAAAATACATTCAATTATACAGATTAAATTACTCTCATTGTACACCTACAACAAATTACTGTCATTAGCATGTAATTGCATCAGTTAAAATAATGTGATTCTGCATTTGTTTTACAATGCATCAACCACTTCCAGAAAACATATTTATCTAATTTCCTTAGATATTTATTATGCATTAACTTATCATTCCATATTTTATTTTAAACCCCCACAGTGTTGCAGGTGGGGGATCAAGTGGTAATTTAATGAGTAACCTAAAAGCAATATTCAGAAGATTACAATGTTAGGATTTCGATCTGGGATTATACTGAGGAATAAGTTAATGTGTAATTAGAAAGGCAGTATGTTAAGGGTGAGGATCAGGCAGGAATTCATTGAATGATACATCAAGTTTAAGGGCTGAATTGACTACTCTTAACCCTCTGATCCTCTGAAACACTAAACATTCTGTTACTTATTTCTCTCCATATATGAAAATTGCATTATTCAAATATGAAGCTAAAAAGATTCAATTTCTAGCAGAAAATTAATTTCTGAAGGCAAAATTCAAAATTCTGGTGTTGTAACGTTATTTTAATTATATGCAATGCCACTGTTCTACAGGATGTAAGAACTCAAAACCATAAGATTTCACGTAGGCCTTTCCACCCATTAGAGAGCCAAGTCTCTTTAAAACTCCTTGCCACAGACAGCATGCGGCTAGAGTCCTTGTGTACATTTAAGACTGAGATCGATTCTTAATCAGTCAGGCAATTAAGGGTTACGTGGAAAAGAGCAAGAGTGAGCAATCCTGTTGAATGGTGGACCAAGGGGCTGAATGGCCTACTCTTGTTCCTATTTTTAATGGTTTTATGGTCTTTTGAATCTGCTCATGAGACGACATCATATCTGATCTGAAAATCCTCAACTCCACTCTTCTGTCTTTGCCCAATAACCCTTGGTTCACTTACTGATGAAGCACTGGTCCTACCTCAGCCTTGAATACACCCAATGATACCCCTTCAGCAGTGAAGAATGCCACAGGGATTCAAGGCTTTGAGTGAGTGTACCAGAACTCACTGTCTTCAGAGGTGGAAACAGTGAAAATGTCAAGGAATATGTAAAAGAAAATAGACAGACACTCATAGAGTCATAGAGATGTGCAGTACGGAAACAGACCCTTTGGTCTAACTCATCGATGCCAACCAGATATCCCAATCTAATCTAGTTCCATTTGCCAGCATTTGGCCCATATCCCTCTAAACCTTTCCTATTCATATACCCATCCAGATGCCTTTTAAATGTTGCAATTGTACCAGCCTCCACCACTTCCTCTGGCAGCTCATTCCATACACGTACTACCCTCTGCATGAAAAAGTTGCCCCTTAGGCCCCTTTTAAACCTTTCCCCTCTCACTTTAATCCTATGCCCTCTAGTTTTGGACTCTACCACCTGGGGAAAAGACCTTGTCTATTTATCCTCTCCATGTCTATTTATCGTCTCCATGCCCCATCATGATTTTATAAGGTCACCCCTCAACCTCCGATGGTCCAGAGAATATAACCCCACCCTATTCAGCCTCTCCTGATAGTTCAAACTCTTCAACCTTGGCAACATCCTTGTAAATCTTTTCTGAACACTTTCACATTTCACAGCATCCTTCAGGAAATAAATTTACAGGGTCAGGAGAATAAAGCAGGGGGACAGAACTGACTGAATTGTAGAGAGTAAGCGTGGATTGGAGAGGGTGAATGGGCTCCACCTGTGCAATATAATGACACTCCAACACATTGGCATGTAATTTCAGTGAAGGACCGAAAGCAGCAACACTGACTAATTTCCCACCTCATAGTCCCAGTGGCTGAGATTGGATTGGACAAGTGACAAGTGTAAATGTTCCACCTCAGTTAGGCCGAACGATCGACTGCTGATGAACCAGAAAAGTAAATTGTAAGCAATTTATGACAAGCAACTTCAAGCCTGCAACAAGCTCTTTGCCATTAAAGCATTATAACCATCAGATTAGCTGCAAAGTGGCACAGTTAAATTATATTTTTTTCTAAAAAGACTAACATGCCACAGAATTAAACCAAATGCGACAATGTAGGTGCCTCATGGATTCCAGTCTCTGAGTGATTTGACACAAACCCAATGCCAACAGGCTGATGAAAACTCATAAAAGGTTAGAATATGAAAAGGTTATCATAAAGTCTGGCTAATGTCGTGTAGCAGGTTATTAAATGCAACTAACTAATAGCGATATGTAATTAACCTTTTGTGTTCATCAAAACCTTACCTACCGTTTGCTTAGAATGTCATGTGGGATATCCATCAACACTTAGTACAGGTCGTTCTGCTATAACATGGTTTCGTTAACGTGAATTCATTGTAATGCGATTGACAAATTGGAAACACTGTTTCTAAAGTGTGAATTTTTAAAATGTATGTTGGCTGTAACGTGATAACATCGCCAACACTTTAAACGTTGTATCTGAAGTGTGATTTTTCTATAGTACGGGGTTGCACTAGAACGCGACCATTGCGTTATAGAAGAACTACGTTAAAAATCACACAACACCCACACAACTTTGTACACCCCAGTCCAACACCGGCATCTCCAAATCATGACTAGACGAACTACGTTTGTCAGTAACTTGGACTGATACCAAAAGAAGGATTATTGACAGTGTATTTACATACAGTGCATTGGGTGACCTGAATTACATGACAGTGGTAATAGTGACATGTAGTACCAAGATTGTATGATGACAAGCAGCAATGGAATTGGCTGTCACTTGTAAAATAGAGACAACAACAGGAATCTGAAGGTGTAGTGAAGCAGCAATGAATTCTGCCTGAAAGAAACTGCCATTTATTAAAACAAATCCAGTCAGAAAACTGTGAACATTTCTTTAAATTTGCTTCAGTTTAAAAGCACACGGAGATTTGCAGCTGCAGTGATACAGTAGCTAGCATTTACAGATGGCTGAAACAGTGGAACATTTTGAAAGAGGGTGCTGAAGGTCAAGAGAGTTTTACCAAAGCTGTAAGGGGAGAAGTCTGAATCATAAAACCAGAATACAAGGGTCAATGTTGTGAGTGAGTGCACTGAAGAAAGAACAAGCAATTTTTAAAAAGGAAACTTCTATGCTGGGTAGTTAAAAGAAGGCTCACAATGCTATATTTAGGAAATGGACACTGTTATAATTCTGGAATAAAATCACAAAAGCCTGAGAGAAAAAGACTATAAGTCGTCAAACTCTCTTCCTCAAGAGGCAATAGAAGTAAAGTCATCGACTATTTTTAATAGATTTGTGTTAAGCAAAGGAATCAAAGGCTATTGGGGGGAGATGGAAATTCAGGGTGCAATCAGATCAACTGTAATCTTATTGAATGGCAGCTCAGGCTTGAATTGCCTTCAACTGCTCCTACTTTGTGCGTTTGTGTGTGATTTGCCCTTACGTCCACACAATGTTTTCCTTTTTCATACTCCCTCCCGCTTCTTAACCTCTAGCCCTACACCATTTTACCATCACCCCTGTCCTCAGACAGTCCTCCATCAGCTTCTATGGTGAGGCGGTGACACAGTGGCCAAGTCTTTGGAGTAGTGATCCGGAGACCCAGGCTCACATTCTGAAGCAACGGATTAAACGTTTTCCATGACAGATGGCAGAATTTCAAATCAATGAACCAAAGCATCAAATTAAAAGCTAACCTTAGTCATAGTAAATATAGCAACTCACTGATTGTCACAGAAACCTATCTGGTTCATTACCACCCTTGACTGGTCTGGCCTCTATGTGACTCCAGATCAATGCCCTATGCAAATGGCCTAGTATGCCATTCAATTTAAGAGCGATTATGGACAGGTAAAAAAATACTGCTGTTGTTAGGGACGCATATGTCTCCTGAAGGAGAAAGCCAAGTCCTACTAATTAATGTAAGGGCAGTGTCCTCTTTGATCTTCAAATCCCAGAGCTGACTTCTCGCTCACTTTCCCACCTCAATGTCAGATGGTCAATGTGAAAGACATGAACCAGAAATCCAAAGGATATCCATCCAAATAGATTCCTACTTGCCAGTGACCATCGTACAGGTAGGATGCTCAATGGCACAGATTGTTACACTGAGTAAATCGGGGGTTCAATCCAATCACCACATTTATTATTCAAGCAAATGTACTTACATATATTGTTAAAGCAGGGATTTAGGGGCCCATAGGAGGCCAAGATTAGCAAAACAGAGATTAGCAAAGAATGGACAGGATCATTGGATTGATGTCGAGTGTGGCGCTGGAAAAGCACAGCAGGTCAAGCAGCATCCAAGGAGCAGAAGATGATTTGGGCATAAACCGTTCATCAGGAGTGGCACAAATGTTGATTCTCCTGCTCCTCAGATGCCGCCTGGCCTGCTGTGCTTTTCCAGCTCCACACTCTCAACTCTGATCTCTGCAGTCCTCACTTTCTCCTCATTGGAATGATGGACTGAATGGCTCATTTCTGTGTTGCATCATTTCTATGGTTCCTTGATTGGACTTCAGAGTTCAACGTGATCTCGATCAGATGGACCAATGGGCTGAGGCGTGGCAAATGGAGTTTAATTTGGATAAATGTGAGGTGTTGGAATGGCAAATCAGGTTAGGAATTATACACTTTATGGCAAGGTCATGGGGAGTGTTGCTGAACAAAGAGACCTTGGAGTGCAGGTTCATAGCTCCTTGACAGTGAAGTTGCAGGTGGCTAGGATAGTGAAGAAGGCGTTTGGTATGCTTTCGTTTAGTCAGTGTATTGAGTACAGGCGTTGGGAGGTCATGTTGCAGCTGTACAGGACATTGGTTAGGCCACTTTTGGAATATTGCGTGCAATTCTGGTCTCCTTCCTATCAGAAGGATGTTATGAAACTTGAAAAGGTTCAGAAAAGATTTACAAAGATGTTGCCAGGGTTGGAGGATTTGAGCTATAGGGAGAGGCTGAACAGGCTGGGGCTGTTTTCCCTGAAGTATCGGAGGCTGAGGGGTGACCTTATAGAGGTTTACAAAATTATGAGGGGCATGGATATGATAAATAGGCAAAGTCTTTTCTCTGGGATGGGGGTGTCCAGAACTAGAGGCCATAGATTAAGGGTGAGAGGGGAAAGAAATAAAAGGCATCCAAGGGGCACCTTTTTCGTGCAGAGGGTGGTGTGTGTATGGAATGAGCTGCCAGAGGAAGAGGTGGAGACTGGTACAATTACAGCATTTAAAAGGCATCTGGATGTGTACATGAATAGAAAGGGTTGAGAGGGATATGGGCCAAGTGCTGGCAAATGGGATTAGATTAGGTTGGGATATCTGGTCGGCATGGACGAGTTGGACCAAAGGGTCTGTTTCCATGCTGTACATCTCTATGACTCTATAACATGAAACACTTGTGTTGTGGTCTTGAAGCTTCTCATCTGATGTAATCTGGATTGTTGAATATGTTGCGGCTTCATCTGCTGAACACACATTTAAGAAACAACTTGGAAACACATTACTAAGTCCAATTAATTATTTGGTCTTGATAGAAGGGTGTGAAAACAATGAAAGCTATGCCTTTCAATTTGATTTCCAAAAGGTGCCTTGCCACTGACAAGTCCCCAACATTTACAGAGAGAGAGAGAGATAAATCAAAAATGAAATGACAACATTTCTAAGACCTCCCACGTCTTGAAGAACACTCGACACAGAGTTTTAATTGAGTTTAGAAACTGTAACTTCATTCTTAACCTTAACAGTCACTGACACTTTTCTCCGGATTTGTTTTAATGAAACACTGAACTCTGCTCCTAATAAATGCAGTGAACTCATTCTTTGAAAAAATTAGTTGCAATTATTATCTCTGTTGTGCTGTGAGCATATTTTAAAATAAAAGGCACACAAAAGTCTTTTTTTTTGTAAATCACGTATTATAAATGTAGTGATTAACTATTTGTCATATAAACTGGTTCAAAAGTTTCAATTAAATGCTACAACTTCATTTTAGGGAAGCTGACATAGAAATGACTAGTTCAGAAAATTTACTGATATTTAAAAAAAAGTGTGACTTTTTCTCATTCAGAAGGATAAGATTTCACTCTAGTTTCCTCTCCTGAGGTGCCACCTCTGCAAAGTGGAGGCTCAGTGACGTGCTAAAGCAAACGTATTTGCCTTCACCTTTGTTGGTGTCCACATATACTCATTGCCTTTCATCCTAATCCCATTTAAAATGACAGCGTGTCGAGATTCAATCTGCCTTTGGTGACAGCTGCTGCTTAGCATGGGGTCACTGCTCTCACAATATTCCACACTTCAACACTAACCTAAAGCAAGAAACAGAATATATGGCAGGAGGAGGCCATTCAGCCCTTCAAGGATGCTCCACCATTCATCTCCATCATGGCTGATCCTCCAACTCACTCCCCTGTTCTCACTTTCTCCCAGATCCATTGATTCTTTTAGCCCAAAGTGCTGTATCTATCTCCTTCCTAAAAACATTTAATTTTTATCCTCAAATGCTTTCTGTGGCAGAGACTTCCACAGGCTCACCAATCCCTGAGTGAAGAAATCTCATTTTATCTCAGTCCTAAGTGTACGACCCAGTATATTTAAACCATTGTCCCTAGTTCTGGACTTCCCAGTCATCAGGAGCTTCCTTCCTGCATACTCCTGTTAGAATTTTAGAGGTGTCTATGTGATTACCCTCTCATTCTTCTAACTTCTAGTGAATGTGATCTTAATTGACTTAATCGCTTCTCATTCGGTAGTCCTACCATCCCAGGAATCAATTTGGTAAGCTTTAGCTGCATTCCATCTATAGCAAGAATATCCTCAGATAACGAGACCAGAACTGCACACAATACTCCAGGTATTGGGGTATTGTATATTTGTAGCCAGACATTCTCTCACTATGAAGGCCAATGTACCATTTTCCTTCTCACCATCTGTTGCATGTGCAATGGTTACTTTCAGAGACTGGTGTACAAAGACTCCCATGGCGAAAGTGGGTAACTGCAGATGCTGGAGTTTAGAGTCAAGATCAGAGTGGTGGTGGAAAAGCACAGCAGATCAGGCAGCATCCAAGGAACAGGAAAATCGACATCTTGGGCAAAAGCCCCTCATCCTAATTTCCCTGGTCCTCAGATGCTGCCTGACCTGCTGTGCTTTTCCAGCACCACTCTTATCTTGACTACAAAGACGCCATGTCTCATTGCACCTCCCCCTTTCCCAACCTGACACTGTTCAGATAATAATCTTCTTGTTTTTTTTCTACCAAAGTGAATAACCACATTTATCTGCATTTTACTTCAAAATCAGCCATGCATCTATCCAGTCACTCAATTTGTCCAAATCACACTGAAACATTTGAATAATTTGGATAAATGCAAGCTTATTCACTTTGGAAGCAAAAAACAAGAAGGCAGGTTACTACCTGAATGGCTGTAAATTGGGAGAGGGGAGTGTGCAACAGGACCTGGGTGTCCTCGTGCACCAGTCACTGAAGGTAAGCATGCAGGCTGTAAAGAAGGCAAATGGTATCTTGGCCTTCAATGTGAGAGGTTTTGAGGAGAGGAGCAGGGATGTTTCTAAAATGGTGAACTGAGAGGTGTGTGGATCTTGCAGCTGCTCCTGAGACTTAGGCTTATTTCTAGGTTGACTTCTACATTTCTTACAGTATTTACATTTCAATAGTACTCAGTTCTACTATAACACAGTAGTTCCATTCTCATGCAATCCTGTGTTATAAGAAAATTGCATAATAGCAGCACCATTTAAGCTAATGGGGCTGGCATCGCATTATAACCAAGACACACCTCTAAAACGTTTGCACTTTTGAAACAATGTCCCCAATTCGTCAATCGCGTTATAGCGAATTTGCATTGACAAAACACGCATTAGAGCAGAATGACCTGTGTAAGATGTTAATTCTGATTTATTTTTAGTTTTTATAATCAAAAACACATAAAAACTCAAAGAAAAACATGCAATTTCTTTTTCAAATGTAGTTCTGTTAACAGTCCGTTTAGAGATGCCTACACATGGGTGACTCGGTTTTGTTCTCTATAAAATTATCTGCATAGAACAGTTTTTTTAACATCGCGAAAGAGAAGTTTTCTTGAATGATGGAGGAGAGCCTTTTTTTTAAACAGAGTTGTGTTTTTGGAGCTTTTGCAGAGTCCTACATGCGACAGCTCTGGAGTGAGATTTTTTTCATCAGAAGATTGACAGGGGTCTTTTTTAAATTCAATTAATTTTATTTAAGATTTATATGTTTGACTTTTTTTGCATGCTTAATTTTAATTCGTTGAGTAAAGAAATGTATTATATTTTATACGTAAGGTGCTATTGTAAGTTGCTTCTTATTTTGGCTTAATGGCATTGAGGTCCTTCAAAAGACACAGAGTTAGACGGTTAGTAGATTTGGAAAAATGATTACACAGTAGGATCAGTCAGATAGATAAATGACTCTCAGGAAAGGTAAGAAGGTAGTTCAGAAGTCTCCTGTGGCTATTCCTCGCTCAAACAGATACTTTGTTATGGGCATTATTGTAAAGGATAGCCTCTCAGAGGAAAATAAAAGAGACAGATCTTGGGCAGTAAGAATAAATCTTATATTAGGCGGGGTTTGACAAAATATAAAAGAATAATTGTTATAGGGGACTCTCCTGTCAAGGGCACAGACAGGAGATTTTGTAGCAGTGAGTGTGAATCTAGGATAGAAGTCAGGATTAGAGTGGTGCTGGAAAAGCACAGCAGGTCAGGCAGCATCCGAGGAGCAGGAAAATCGACGTTTCGGGCAGAAGCCCTTCATCAAGAAATGTGAATTAGAATTGTATGGTGCCAGGATTAAGGACGTCTCAAAATATTTGAACCGTTTTGTTAAAGGAGAGAGTGAAAAACTGAAAGTTGTTGCACATATTGGTGGGAATGAAATAGTTCGGGAAAAGATTAAGGCTTTACAGAGTGATTAAATGAGGTTAGGTAGAAGATTAAAGAACAGATCCTCAAAAGTAGTAATTGCTGATTTACTCCCGGTGCCAAGCTCAAATGACGGGAAGAATTAAACGATAAAGGAGATACGTCAATGGCTGAAGAGGTGGTGTAATCAAGGAGTCAGGTTCTTGAATCATTAGGATCCCTTCTGGGGCAGGAAAGATCTGTTCAAAAAGGATGGGCTTCACCTGAACTGGAAAGGGACTGACATCTGGTGGGAAGATTTACTAATTCAATTAAGGGAGCCTGTAAACTATTGGAGAGACAGGATGGAGGGATCCTGAGTTGCAGAGAAAATAGATAGATAAGATAGTTTTGGATCGGAAAAGAACAAGTTAATTAGAAAAGTCAGACCAGAACAAATCAGAGAGTTAAGTACCTCTGAAGAATTAGACTGCATTTATTTCAATGCGAGGCATCTTATAGATAAGGCTGACAAACTCAGGGTATGTTTTGGAACATGGGATCGGAATGTTACAGCTATTACAGAAACTTGGCTGAGGGATGGACAGGACTGGCAGCTCAATGTTTCGGGTTTCAGATGCTATAGGAAGGATAGGAAAAAAGACAAAAGAGGAAGGGAAGTGGTATTTTTGGTTAAGGAAAACATTACTTCTGTAACTAGAGAAATGAAAATATATAGGTTGAAAATAAAAATATGAAAGGAATGATAAGATTGTACTATGGACCCCCTCAGTACGGCACGGTGGCACAGTGGTTAGCACTGCTGCTTCACAGCACCAGAGACCCGGGTTCAATTCCCGCCTCAGGCGACTGACTGTGTGGAGTTTGCACGTTCTCCCCGTGTCTGCGTGGGTTTCCTCCGGGTGCTCCGGTTTCCTCCCACAGTCCAAAGATGTGCAGGTCAGGTGAATTGGCCATGCTAAATTGTCCGTAGTGTTAGGTAAGGGGTATATGTAGGGGTATGGGTGGGTTGCGCTTCGGCGGGTCGCTGTGGACTTGTTGGGCTGAAGGGCCTGTTTCCACACTGTAAGTAATCTAATCTAAGTAGTCAGAGGGAAATTGAGGAACAACTATGCAGCAAGATCTCAGATATATATAAGAATAATAAGGTTGTAACAGTAGGTAATTTTAATTCGAGAGAGAGAGAGACAGTAGGAACCCTTAAAGATCAAAGACATTGTCTTTGCGTTGAACCTCAGGAGATGGAAAAGACATCAAATGAATATTTTGCATCAGTTTTTACAGTGGAGAAAGAAATTCAGGCTAGGGAATTCAGTGAAATAAATATTGATGTTTTGGAAACAGTTCAGATTACAGGAATTGTTGGAGGTCTTAGAAAATATAAAGATGGGTAAATCTCCAGCACCTGATTTAGTGTATCCCAGGACTTTGTGTGAAGTTAAGGAGGAAATTGAGGGGCCTCTTGAAGAAATATGTATATATCATCTTTAATTATGGTTGAGGTGCCAAATGGCTGGAGATTGATTAATGTTGTGCCTTTGTTTAACAAGGGAAGTAAGGAGAAGCCTGGGAGTGAGAGACCTGTGAATCTAACTTTGATGGTGAGTATGTTATTGAAAGTGACTGTGAAAGAAAAGATTTACATGTGTTTAGAGAAGCAAGAAATTATTATGGTTAGTCAGCATGGTGTTGTGTGGGGGAAATTGTGTCTCACAAAATTGGTTAAGTTTTTGAGAAAGGAGGTTGATGAGGGCACAGTGGTAGGCATTATTTACTTGGACTTTAGTAAGGCCTTTGACCAGGTTCCACATGATAGACTAATTGGTAAAGTTAGATCACATGAGATTCAGGGTGAGCTTGCCAATTGGATACAAGATTGCCTTAATGGTAGGAGACAGAGAGTAATGGGTTGTTTTTTGGACTGGAAGCATGTGACCAGTAATGTTCCATAGGGATCAATGCTGAGTCCACTTTTGTATGTCATTTATAGAAATGATTGAGATGAGAAGAGGGAAAGCATGGTTGGTAAGTTTGTAGATATCACTAAAATTGGAGATATAGTGGACAGTGAAGAAGGTTATCGAATATTACAAAGAGATCTTGATCAATTGGGTCAATGGCTGAAGAGTAGCAGATGGAGTTTAATTTGGATAAATACAAGGTATTGTATTTGGTAAAATAAACAAAGACATGACTTATGCAATTGCACGGTGGCACAGTGGTTAGCATTGTTGCCTCACAGCGCCAGAGACCCAGGTTCAATTCCCACCTCAGGCGACTGTGTGGAGTTTGCACATTCTCCCTGTGTCTGCGTGAGTTTCCTCCGGGTGCTCTGGTTTCCTCCCACAATCCAAAAATGTGCAGGTTAGGTGAATTGGCCATGCTAAATTGCCCGTAATGTTAGGTGAAGGGGTAAATGTAGGGGAATGGGTCTGGATGCGTTGCACTTCAGCGGGTCGGTTTGAACATATTGGGCCGAAGGGCCTGTTTCCATACTGTAAGTAATCTAATCTAAAAGCCTTATGCAGTGTTGTCAAACAGAGAGACTTAGGGGTTCAAGGACATAATTCTTCAAATTTGCCTCACATATAGATAAGGTGAATAAGAAGGTGTTTAGCATGCTCGCCTTCATTGTTCAGACCTTTGGATATAGGAGTTGGGACGTTAGTTTGAGGTTGTACAGGATGTTGGTGAGGTCTCTTCCGGAATATAGTGTCCAGTTCTGGTCTCCCTGTTACAGGAAACTTATTATTAAGCTGGAGAGATTTACAAGGATGTTGCCGGGGATGGATAATTTGAGTTATAAGGAAAGTCTGGATAAGCTGAGACTTTTTTCACTGGTGCTAAGGAAGTTGAGACGTAGCCTTATAGAGGTTTATAAAATCATGAGGGGTATAGATAAGATGAATGGCAGGTGTCTTTTGCCTAGGCTGGGGGAGCTCAAGACTAGGGGGCATATGTTTAAGGTGAGAAGAGAAGGATTTTAAACAGACATGAGGATCAATGTTTTTAGGTTGGTTCGTGTGTGGAACTGATAGGTGCAGTTACAGTTTCAGTGTTTAAAAGACATTTAGATAAGTTCATGAATAAAAAAAATGTTTGGAGGAATATGAGCCAACTGTAGTCAGGTGGAACGAGTTTAGTTTGGGATTATGGTTGGACCAAAGGGTCTGTTTCCGTGCTGTATGAGTCTATAACAAAAGAATAGAATAATATTTGAAGGGAGAAAAAAACTGCAAAACGTTGCAACAGCAAGGGACTTGTACGTGGAACACAGAAACCTAGCACATCGGTGCAGCGGGTAATCAGGAAGCGGCTCCCTTGGTTTCTGTAATTCCCTCGAAAAACTAATTTGAAATGCGTAATTAGTAGCTCTACCATTCAAATCCTCCACACCAATAATAGTGTGAGAATTGGCAAAAAATAATGACGCTGTGTTTTGCCTTGTGCAGGATCCAGAAAAATAATTTGTCACATGGATACGATAACAACAATTAACAAATGGGTACTGTAGAGAGCTTCACTGGTCTCCTGAGTTGTGTTGTGTCTCATTGTTTTTGAAGTGTTGACTCTTTCTTTCACTTTTCTAAATTACTTTTCATCGAAGATCGAAGAAGAATTAGTGGGTATAGGTTATGGGTGAGATGGGGAAGATATTAAAGGGACCTAAGGGGCACCTTTTTCACACAGAGGGTGGTATGTGTATGGAATGAGCTGCCAGAGAAAGTGGTGGAGGCTGGCACAATTGCAACATTTAAGAGGCATTTGGATGGATATATGAATAAGAAGAATTTAGAGGGATATTGGCCAGGTGCTGGCAGATGGGACTAGATTGGTTTGGGATATCTGGTCGGCATGGACTGGTTAGACTGAAGGGTCTGTTTCCATGCTGTACATCTCTATGACTCTATAATATAGGACTTTACATTTATGAAGAGATTTCGAGGGGCGAGAGGTAGAAAAGGTGGCTTTACTTACAAAGGAGGCCAAAACTGGGCGGTGTGAATGTGAGACAGTCAATATTAAATCCTTTGAGGATTTAGGGAAACCCTCTTTACCCAGAGAGTATGAGGGAAGGAATGAAAAACTCAACACAACGTAGAATGGTTGAGGTGAAGAGCATTTAAGGGGAAGCCAGATGAAGAAGATGAGGGAGAAAGGGATTTGAGAATTATTGATTAGATGAGCTGAAGAGA
Organism: Chiloscyllium plagiosum; assembly: GCF_037043375.1. Lineage (NCBI taxonomy): Eukaryota > Metazoa > Chordata > Chondrichthyes > Orectolobiformes > Hemiscylliidae > Chiloscyllium > Chiloscyllium plagiosum. The sequence goes on along the minus strand of NW_028270142.1, from coordinate 136,015,009 downwards.
GGTGGGTGCAGGCCCATGTGGGGGAGCATTAAGACCATCATAGACCAGTTGGGCTGAATAGCCTGTTTTTAAGGTGTGGTTACTCTGTAATATGTTATATATAATTCACGGTAACATGGTGCTCTTATCGAATCAATCGTAGAATCATAGAAACCCTACTGCGTACAAGCAGGCCATTTGGCCCATCAAATCCACACTGACCCTCCGAATAGCATCCCACCCAGAACAACCCGCCTCAGCTATTCCAGTAACCCTGCATTTCCCATGACTAACCCACCCAGCCTGCATGTTTCTAGATACTACAGGCGATTGAGCATGGCCAATCCATCCTAACCCACACATCTTTAGACTATGGGAGGAAACCAGGGCACCCAGAGGAAATCATGCAGACTCTTCTTCTTCCTGAAAATTTACCAAACCTTTTTCCCTCTCTACATTCAAATCTTTCCAATCATCAAGAGCTGGAACAGGAGCTTACACATGGGGAAACTGGTAAACAGTTGGCTTCTGAAAACACTTTGCCCTGCAAATGAACTGTCACAGAAATTGCTGGAAAAGCTCAGCAGGTCTGGTAGCATCAGAGTTAATGTTTCGGGTCTGGTGACCCTTCCTCAGAACTCAGTTAACTCTGTTTCTGATTTACTTCATCCGCAGTTCTTTCAGTTTTTAAAGGAGATGTCAGCTGGACTCAGGAGAATGCATTTTTACCTCTGGGGTCAGGGACTGTGCATTTGATCCCAACAGTAATACTCAGGCATATGGAGGCTGACTGCATAGTGCTTAATGGATTGATTGATCTATTGCCACATGTTCCTAAGTACAGTGAAAGCCTTTGTTTGTGAGCAGTACAGGCAGATCATAGTATTTGCATTTTGGGAAAGCAAATCTTAGCATGACTTATACTTAATGGTAAGGTCCTAGGGAGTATTGCTGAACAAAGAGATCTTGGAGTGCAGGTTCATAGCTCCTTGAAAGTGGAGTCGCAGGTAGATAGGATAGTGAAGAAGGCGTTTGGTACGCTTTCCTTTATTGGTCAGAGTATTGAGTACAGGAGTTGGGAGGTCATGGGTTGTGGCTGTACAGGACATTGGTTAGGCCACTGTTGGAATATTGCGTGCAATTCCGGTTTCCTTCCTATCGGAAAGATGTTGCGAATCTTGAAAGGGTTCAGAAAAGATTTACAAGGATGTTGCCTGGGTTGGAGGATCTGAGCTATAGGGAGAGGCTGAACAGGCTGGGGCTGTTTTCCATGGAGTGTCGGAGGCTGAGGGGTGACCTTATAGAGGTTTACAAAATTATGAGGGGCACGTGTAGGATAAATAGACAAAGTCTTTTCTGGGTTGAGGAGTCCAGAACTAGAGGGCATAGGTTCAGGGTGAGAGGGGAAAGATATAAAAGAGACCTAAGGGGCAACTTTTTCATGCAGAGGGTGGTACATGTATGGAATGAGCTGCCAGAGGAAGTGGTGGAGGCTGGTACAATTGCAACATTTAAGAGGCATTTGAATGAGTATATGAATAGGAAGGGTTTGGAGGGATATGGGCCGTGTGCTGGCAGGTGGGACTAGATTGGGTTGGGATATCTGGTCAGCATGGACGGGTTGGGCCAAAGGGTCTGTTTCCATGCTGTACAACTCTATGACTCTATAACTCTAAGCAAGGACATACAGATCACAGGGTAAAAAGAAACTAGACAGAAGCATACACATTACATCGCACAGGGCATGCGCTGAACAAGATCAAAATTAACAAGATCAGCATGATTTGACGGTAGACAGTCCAGTCATCAGTCTAATAACAGCAGGGAAGAAGCTGTTTCTGAACATGTCGCTGCATATGTTCACACTTCTGTGTCTTCTGCCTGACAGACGAAGTTGTAGGAGAGCATTACCAGGGCGGGAGGGGTTTTTGGTAATGTTGGCAACCTTTCCGCAGCACCAAGAAGTGTCACTAGAGCCCATGGATGGGAGGTTGGCTTCTGTGATGTGCACACAACCTTCTGTAGCTTCTTACAGTCCTGGGCAGAGCAGTTGCCATACCAGGTCGTTAAGCACTCGGACAGTATGCTTTCAGTATACATCTGTAAATGTTGATGAGTGTCCGAATCTCCTCAGTGGACTGAGGATCAAGAGGCATTGTTCAGCCTACGTGACCGTCGCATCTACATAGGAAGTCCAGGACAGATTGTCGATTATCGTCTCTCCTAGGAACTTGACACTATCCACCCTCTCAATCTCATCTCCATTGATATACTTGCGGGTGTGTTCTCCTTCTTTCTTTCTGAAATTCAATGATCAGTTCTTTAGTTTTGCTGATGTTGAGAGAGAGGTTGTTCTCATCACACCACATCACCAAGCCCTCCATCTCCTTGCTGCATTCTGACTCAGCGTTGTTTGATATCCGTCCTACCATGGTGGTGTTGGTGTTGTCAGTAAACCTGTAGATGGCATTCATTCAGAATTTGGCAACACAGTCATGGGTGTACAGGGGGATCCCAACTGATGTATAAAGATTTTCTTGGAATTGGCAATTGTAATTCTCTCAGTCTGGCAGACCCTCCTCCTACCAAGTCTCAGGGGCCTCCCACAAGAGAAGAATAGATGTTAATAGAAGTGGACCTTCAATGTGATGTCTCATAACATTCAACAAAGATTAGATTAGATTAGATTACATTACAGTGTGGAAACAGGCCCTTCGGCCCAACAAGTCCACACTGACCCGCCGAAGCGAAACCCACCCAGACCCCTACATTTACCCCTTACCTAACACTACGGGCAGTTTAGCATGGCCAATTCACCTGACCCTGCACATCTTTGGACTGTGGGAGGAAACCGGAGCACCCGGAGGAAACCCACGCAGACACGGGGAGAACGTGCAAACTCCACACAGTCAGTCGCCTGAGGCGGGAATTGAACCCGGGTCTCAGGCGCTGTGAGGCAGCAGTGCTAACCACTGTGCCACCGTGCCGCCCACAACAAAGTTACATTTCAGTGAGAACAGAAGACTCTAGAGGAAGGATGCACCATCTGTAGCTAACTAAGTGCATTAAGGATGGTATCAATTTGAAATAAAAAATGTCTACAGGTCAGTCTGTTATAACAAACCTTTCATTACACAAATTCACGGTAACATGATTAACAAATTGGAGATGCTGTTTCTAACGCGCCGACTCTTAAAATGTGTGTTGGCTGTAACACACTTACATTACCAATACTTTAAGTGCTGTTTCTAAAGCGCGATTTTTCTATAACACGGGCTGCACAATACAACCATCGCATTACAGAAGAACTACCTGTAGTTCTGTAAAGGTTAATGGTAGCTCAGAAGATTGAACAGAATAGAAAGAAAACAGAAAAGAATGACTTAAACAAAAGGGAAGGAGAAATTAGAGTGTGAGAGAAAGCTAGCTAAAAAATATAGAACTTAATCAGAAAAAGTTTTTGCATTTGTTTAGATGAGAAAACAATAAGCAAAGTGAGTGTTGGTCTTCCAGAGAGGGAGTCTAGAGACCCATTAACAGAACATAAGGAAATGGAAGATGCATTAAGCAAATGTTTTGCATCTGCCTTCACTGCAGGGCATGCAAATAACACCCCAGAAATATTTATAAATCTACCTTCATCCAGAAATGCTGAGCGGATGATCCATCTCAGTCTCCTCTGGAGATTCTTTCTTTATTCTTATGTGGGTGTGAGCATCACTAGCAAGGTAAGGCCTGTCCCTACTTGTCCAGAGGCATTTAAGGTTGAACCACATTGTTGTGGGTCTAGACTCACATGTAAGCCAGACCAGGTAAGGGACTAAAGGACATTAATGAATCAGATGGGTTTTTTTATAAGAGTCAACAATGATTAGACTAGATTAGATTAGATTGCTTACAGTGTGGAAACAGGCCCTTCGGCCCAACAAGTGCACACCCACCAACCGAAACACAACCCACCCAGATCCATTCCCCTATATTTACCCCTTCACCTAACACTATGGGCAATTTTAGCATTGCCAATTCACTTAACCTGCACATTTTTGGACTGTGGGAAGAAACCGGAGCACCCGGAGGAAACCCATGCAGACACAGGGAGAATGTGCAAACTCCACACAGACAGTCACCTGAGGCAGGAATTGAACCCAGGTCTCTGGCGCTGTGAGGCAGCAGTGCTAACTACTATACCACCGTGCCGCCCGCAAATGGTTTCATGGTTGCTATTAGACTAACGTTTAATTCAAGATGTTTTCTTGCACTCACCATCTGCTCTGACAAGTTGTGAAGTCATGTTCCCAGAATGTTTACTTGGACCTCAGGTTTATGAATCCAGTGACATATCCCCGATGTCACCATCTCTAAGCATCACAGATGTCAGTCTTCAGCCAATTTACATAATTCCAAAGGATAATAAGAAATGATTGAAGAAACTGAATGCTGGAAGGCCTTGGGTCCTGACACCATTACGGCCATAGTACTGAACATCAAAGTAGACCATGCGATCATGGCTAACCTCATAAACTTCAATTCCACTCTCCTGCCTTTTCCCTGTAGTCCTTGATTTCCTCACTAGTTTGCCATATCACTCGCCCTTCACTCCTCCCTAGAACATCTTGACCAAGAACAGCTACCTGAGAATCCTACTCATTGACTACAGTTCAGCCTTCAACACTATTATCCCCTCAAGACTGATTACTAAACTTAGTGATCTCAGACTAAGCCCCACTCTGTGCAACTGCATCCTCAGTTTCCTGACCCACAGGTTACAATCAGTGAAGATTGCGGACAATATTTCATCCTCACTAACACCCAACACTGGAGGTCCCCAATGGTGCGTACTCAGCCCCCTACTGTACTTCACTGTATACCCATGACTGCATCGCCAAATACCAGACTAATGCCATTTACAAGTTCACTGATGATGTCACCATAGTTGGTTGAATCTCAGATGACGATGAAAAGACTACAGACAGGCGGTGGAAGACCAGGAAAAATGATGCACTGAGAACAACCTAGCTCTCAATGCCGGCAAAACCAAGGAACTCATTATTGACTTTCGGCGGGATGTTACTCATGCCCCCCCTACACAGTAACAGCACAGAGATGGAACGAGTGGAGAGTGTCAAGCTCCTGGGAGTGGTCATCAACAACAAGCTTTCTTGGACTCTTCATGTGGACGCACTGGTTACAAAGGCCCAACAACATCTCCTCTTCCTCGGGCAGCTGAGAAAATTTGGCATGATGGTGAATAGCCTTGCAAACTTTTAAAGGTGTGCCATCGAGAGCATTCTGTCTAGATGTATCACTACCTGGTATGACAACTGTACCATTCAAGGTGGGTAAAAACAATGACTGCAGATGCTGGAAACCAGATTCTGGATTAGTGGTGCTGGAAGAGCACAGCAGTTCAGGCAGCATCCGAGGAGCAGTAAAATCGACGTTTCGGGCAAAATCAGGAATAAAGGCAGAGAGCCTGAAGCCTTGGGTTACAGAGAGTGGTGACCTCAGCCCGGACAATCACAAAGGCCAACTTCCCATCTATAGAATCCATCTACCAGGCCTGCTGTCAAGGAAAGGCTGCCAGCATTCTCAAAAATCCATCCCACCCTGGCAATGTTTTTCTACAACCTCTACCATCGGGGAGAAGGTACAGAAACCTGACCACACTCATCCAGCCCGTTTTGAAACAGTTTCTACCCTGCTGTTAGAATACTGAATGGACTCACAAATTCTTAACATTCGCCTGTGCCTGTTTTTTTGTTTTGCCGCTGTTTACCTGTTACTTACCTATCTATGCTACTTAACTTTATGATCTACCTGTATTGCTCACAGGACAAAGCTTTTCACTGTGCCTCGATACACGTGACAATAAATTCAATTCAATTCAATTCAATAATCCAGCTTTGATCGCACTCTGGGCAAAGAATTCTATTAATTTGCTATACTTTGAGAGAAGAAATTCCTCCATTTTTGTTTTAAATGGGTTTTCCTTATTCTGAGATTATGTCTTCTGGTTCTAAACTCTCCTACAAGAAGAAACAACCGTTCTGCATCTACCCTCTCAAGTCCCCTAAGAATCCTGTATGCTTCAATAAGGTCACCTTTTATTCTTCTAAATTCCAGTGAATACAGGCCCAATGAAATCAACGTTGCCTCAAAAGACAGCCCCTTTTTGCAAGGATGGTGAAGGTTTGTAGCTCAGGTTGAGGTTTAGGGTGTAGGTTTGCTCGCTGAGCTGTAGGTTTGATATCCAATCGTTTCATTACCTGGCCAGGTAACATCATCAGTGGCGACCTCCAAGTGAAGCGAAGCTGTTGTCTCCTGCTTTCTATTTATATCTTTCTCCTGGATGGGGTTCCTGGGGTTTGTGGTGATGTCATTTCCTGTTCGTTTTCTGGGGGGTTGATAGATGGTATCTAGATCTATGTGTTTCTTTATGGCGTTGTGGTTAGAGTGCCAGGCCTCTAAGAATTCTCTGGCATGTCTTTGCTTAGCCTGTCCCAGGATAGATGTGTTGTCCCAGTCAAAATGGTGTTTTTTTTCATCCGTGTGTAGGGCTACGAGGGAGAGAGGGTCGTGTCTTTTTGTGGCTAGCTGGTGTTCGTGTATCCTGGTGGCTAACTTTCTTCCTGTTTGTCCTACGTAGTGTTTGTGACAGTCCTTGCATGGGATTTTGTAGATGACGTTGGTTTTGTCCATGGGTTTTACTGGGTCTTTTAAGTTTGTTAGTTTTTGTTTGAGAGTATTGGTGGGTTTGTGTGCTACTAGGATTCCGAGGGGTCTTAGTAGTCTGGCTGTCATTTCTGAAACTTCTTTGATGTATGGTAAGGTGGTTAGGGTTTCTGGCTGTCTTTGGTCTGCTTGTTGTGGTTTGTCCTTGAGGAATCTGCAGACTGTATTTTTTGAGTATCCGTTCTTCTTGAATACGTTGTATAGGTGGTTCTCCTCTGTTTTCCGAAGTTCGTCTGTGCTGCAGTGTGAGGTGGCTTATTGGAATAGTGTTCTGATACAGGTTCATTTGTGTGTGTTGGGATGGTTGCTGGTGTAGTTCAGTATTTGGTCAGTGTTTGTCGGTTTTCTGTAAACGCAGGTTTGGAGTTCTCCGTTGTCCTTTCTTTCGACTGTGATGTCCAGGGATGCGAGTTTCCTGTCGGTTTCTTCCTCCTTGGTGAACTTTATGCCTGTGAGGGTGTTGTTGATGATGTTAAATGTCTCTTCTATCTTGTTTCGTTTTGTGATGACAAAGGTAGTAGACCCAGATTTTTGGTTTGCATGTTGGTAGGGCTGTTTGTTCTAGTCTTTGCATTACCGCTTCTGCTATGAATCCTGATAGGATCTCCATGAGACAAACAGGAAGAAAATTAGCCACCAGGATACACGAACACCAGCTAGCCACAAAAAGACACGACCCTCTCTCCCTCATAGCCCTACCCACAGATGAAAAAAAACACCATTTCGACTGGGCCAACACATCTATCCTAGGACAGGCTGAGCAAAGACATGCCAGAGAATTCCTAGAGGCCTGGCACTCCAACCACAATGCAATAAACAAACACATAGATCTAGATACCATCTATCAACCCCCCAGAAAACGAACAGGAAATGACATCACCACAAACCCCAGGAACCCCATCCATGACAAATATATAAATAGAAAGCAGGAGACAACAACTTCGCTTCACTTGGAGGTCACCACTGATGATGTTACCTAGCCAGGTAATGAAACGTCTGTATATCAAACTTATAGCTCAGCGAGCAAACCTACACCCTAGACAGCCCCTCCATACCGCAGATCAGCCTCGTCAGCATTCTCTGGATTGTCTCCAATGCCAATAATGAATGAGAGGCTCAAAACTGTTCACAGTATTCCAGCTGGTGTCTAATTAGTGCTTCATATAGTTTTAGCATTTTCATAGCACTATTTTTATATTCCATTTTCTTTGAAATAAAGGACACCATCCAATTTGCCTTCCTTTTTTCCCATTAAATGTGGACTCTGGCTTCATGTTGTTTATGCACGAGGACTCCCAAGTCCCTCTGTGAAGACTTACTTTCCAGAACTTGCTGCACCCTTAACCAAGCTGCTCCAGTACAGCTACAACACTGGCATTTAGCCAACAAGGTGGAGAATTGCACAGGTAAATCCTCTTCACAAAAAGCAGGTCAAATCCAACCTGGCCAATCACCACCCATCAGTTTACTCTCAATCAACAGTAAAGTGATGCAAGGGGTTGGTGACCGTACTATCAGATAACTCTTACAAAGGATCTACCAAGCCATTCAGCTCCCAACCTCATTACAGAATTGGACAAAAACATCCGAATTCCAGAGGTGAAAGTGACTTTGCCCTTGATATCAAAGCAGCATTTGACTAAGTGTTGCATCAAGGAGTCCTAGCAAAACCTGGTCAACGATATTCACAGGAATAGTCTCTCCTGCTTGAAGTCATATCTAGCACAACTGAAGATGATTTTTGTTGTAGGAGGTCAGTCATCACAGCTCCAGGACATTTCTGCAGGAGTTCCTCAGGGCAGTGTTCTAGGCCCAAGCAACTTCAGCTGCTTCACCAATGCTTTCCTCCATCATAAGGTCAGAAGTGGGAATATTCACTGATGATTACACAATGTTCAGCGTCATTCACGACTCCTCAGATACTGAAGCAGCCCATGTTCCTATGTGGAATATCAATATAAATATGTAACCTGGACAATATTCAGGCTTGGACTGACAAGTGGCAAGTAACATTCACACCACACAAATGTCAAGCGGTGTTCAACTCCAACAAAAGAAAATCTAACCATCATCCCTTGCTGTTAAATGGCATTGCCATCACTGGATTCACGCAATCAAGTAATCCTGGGGTCACCTTTGACCAGAAACTAAACTGTATTGGTCTAGATACATTTATGACTAACAAGAGAATTATCAGGGATGGACAATAATGGGGAGTTAAGGCAGCAATCAAATTAACCAAAACCTTACACACAGATAGAACAGGTTGGGGGTGGTCAAATGCCCTACTCCTGCTCCTAGGTTTTATGGCTGTTGCTATTGCTCATTCAAGGCTAAAAATCTTCACCGTTAATACATTTCCCAAAATACATTTAATGCGTTTCTATTTCTTTGCTCAAAATCTAGGTCACCTACTGGTAAATTTCTAAATATACCTTGCTGTCAACTTCGAACTAAGAAGTGAGACACCTAAAGATGTTTGTCTGTGTTGAAGATGCGATACAAGTGCAAGTGTTGTTCCTGTTTTCATAGATCCTCCTCACTCCAAACAATCAGCTGTGCTTGCATCTAGCGTCCTAAAATGCCAGTGGATAGATACATTCATAAAGCACCTTCTACAACCACCTGATATTCCAAACCACTTTGGATCCATTATAGTACCTTTGAAGGTCAGACACCGTAGTATTGCTGACAGAATGCCAGCCAATTTGCTCAAAGTAAGGTCCACGCTTTCTGATGACACAAAGCCTTGAGGGAGTGTGGACAGGCTGAGTGAGGGAGCTGGTCTGTCCCACAGGAGGAAACATCCTTTTCATAACTGCCTTGTCAAATCCCCGCAGGGTCTTAATAACATCACCTGGGATAACACATCCAACCTAGGAAAAGCAAACAAAGACACGCATGAGAATTCCTAGAAGCATGGCATTCCAACTGGAACTCTATCAACAAACACATCGAGTTCGATCCCATCTACTACCCCCTGAGAAAAAGAACAGGAAGTGACTTCACCACAGGAAATGACATCACCAACCCAAAGAAACTCAAAACATGTAAATAGAATGCAGGATTTATCAGCAGTGCTTCACCTGAGGCCCACTGAAGATTCAAAGTTTGGGAGAAGATTTGTAGCTCGGGTGCTCGTTGTTGTTGAGGTTCTGTTTGCCGAGCTGGGAATTTGTGTTGCAGACGTTTCGTCCCCTGTCTAGGTGACATCCTCAGTGCTTGGGAGCCTCCTGTGAAGCCTTCTGTGATTTATAAATGCCAGAGGAAACATCACAGAAGCGCTTCCAGGAGGGTCCCAAGCACTGAGGATGTCACCTAGACAGGGGACAAAACATCCGCAACATAAATTCCCAGCTCGGCGAACAGGCCCACTGAAGATGTTACCTAGTAGGGTGACGAAACGTCTGGAAATGAGCTTTCCAGCTCAGTGAGCAAACCTAAATCCAGAACATCACCTCTCATATATCTAAATTCCAAAGGATATCAGCCCAACTTGTCCAAACTTCCCTCATAATATGGAAAAATGTGAAGTGATCCACCTTGCTAAGGTGCAGAAATGCAGAGTATTGAATGATTGCAAAGTTCTGATGTTCAAAGAAATCTGGGACTCCTAGTTCATGAGTCACTGAAAGCTAGCAGTAGAAAGGTGAATGCTAGTCTTTAAATGTTCGAGGATTTGAGTGGCAATTTGAGCTGCATTTGAATAAAACCTTGGTTACACTGTATCTTCAATATTGTGCACAGTTTTGATCACTACATTTAAGGAAGGGTATACAGAAAACTTTGTTTTAACCGGCACTTTAGCCAAAGACAAAGCTTTTCACTGTGCCTCGGGATACGTGACAATAAATTCAATTCAATTCAACTTTAATCACCATCAGTCTTGATGAACCGGCAACTTTTTGTACTACAAACACGACGAGTAATTATCAGTAAACAAAGTATACCAGTGATATGGATACACCCTGCATTACTTTTCTATGAGTTACTGTATGTTTTTGTATTGATTTTGGAGGTGTGTTGATGTTTTTACACAGATGTCTCTGAGCTTTACTTACTCAGGTGTACCTCTTGATTATCCAGAATATCTGATCAACCATTGCAGTCTATACTTAGGGGTCAGTTAATAAAAGGTTTGCTGTATTTATCATGGAGGAAGTGCAATAAAGGGTGATCAAACTAATCACTCAGAATGTGGGAATTTCCTATGCAGAGAGACTAAGGAGACCAGGCCTGTATTCTCTAGAATGTAGAAGAATGACAGTAATCTCACTGAAAGCTACAAGATGCCTGCAGAGCAGAGGGTGGTGGTGGAGGGTTGCTTTTCAGACTGGAGGCCTGTGACCAGCGGTGTGCCACAAAGTTCGGTGCTGGGTCCACTGCTTTTCATCATTTAAGTAGATGATTTAGATGTGAACCCAGGAGGGGCATGGATAGGGTAAATAGACAAGGTCTTTTACCCAAGGTACATGAGTCCAAAACTAGAGGGCATAGGTTTAAGGTGAGAGGGGAAACTTTTGAAAGGGACCTAAGGGCAACTTTTTCACTCAGAGGCTGATACGTAGATGGAATGAGCTGCCAGAAGAAGTGGTGGAGGCTGGTACAATTGCAACATTTTAAAAATATCTGGATGGGTATATGATTAGGAAGAAATTCGAGGGATATGGGTCAAATACTGGTAAATGGGACTAGATTAATTGAGGGTATCTGGTCAGCATGGACGAGTTGGACTGAATGATTTGTTTCCATGCTGTGAACCCTCTATCACTGGGATGAGGAAGAATTCCTTCACTCAGAGGGTGGTGAATCCTTGGAATTTTCTACCCCAAGAGACTGTGGAGGTTCAATTATTGACTATAATCAGAGCTCAATAGGTTTCTAGATGTTAAAGATAGTGAGGGATAGTGCTAGAAATGCCATTGAGGTGGATCAGTTATGATCTAGGTGAATGGTGGAGCAAGCTTAATGGGCCCAATGGTCTCTGTGTGCCATCTTCTATGTTTCACAAGCAGCAAGTGCTAATAACCAGATCATTTGGGCTTTTATTTTGCAAAGTGATGTTGTTTGGTTTACCATAAACCTTAGACAATTTGAAATTTAACTTCCCTGGTTTATAAACCTCAGACCCAATCTAAAACCTGAATTGCAAGAACATAGAATTTCATTTTTCTGTTTAAATGGACAAATGCACCAATAATTTCAAAAAATCCAATATTAGTTCAACGACAGGCTTTACAGATGATGTTCCATTGAACAAATATCCAGTCACTGAAGCAGAAAGTCATGTTGTTCAGCAGCAGCTATGTAGGAAAGCTCTCTTCTACATGACTGCATTGATGAACAATGAAATCATTGAAGTAGGTTATCAGCGTAAAATGGCTTCAAATCCAAGCCCAGTTATGTCCTGATCATAAGGGATCAGATATATTATGTGAAAGTAAGGCAGTGCTTTTAGTCTTTGACAGATATTCTGACTTTCCACAACAATTATCCATTATAAACAAACGACCAGTGATCTATCAATAAAACATGTTTCAGTTTTGATTTATTTCATCTCGAAGAAGATAAATATTTTCAATGCTCATGTGTATCATGGACACATGAATCACAAATACTCCGCAGACAGGAATGAGGAAAGTCATGAGAAGTGTATCAGTTCTGGTAAATCCCTGGTCTAGCCTACAACCCAGAGTTTACCACAAGTGAAGAAACAGGACTGTTTGGTGTTCTTTCATTCAGGAGCCACTGTGGGATTGCACAAACAAAATCCAAATGTTACGCTCAGAATTGCACTGTTTCTTTGTTCACTTGTCTCCATCGGTCTGACCAGGGAGATTACTGAGCAGCAGGAATTGATTGGCCTGTTCAGTCAGAGGATGTGGGCCAGGCTGAACTGCCAAGGAACAGGCTGATGGGGATCCAACTTCTTGATAACAAATGGCTGGCGGGCCCATTTCAGGTGGCAACTGAGAAACAACCGTGTAAGCCTGGAGTCCCATGTCGGCCAAAACTGTTCGTTCTTTCTCTTTGAGAGGCATCCATTGCAGGAAACAATGGACTGTCAATAGAGTGTATCTCCCTTCTGGATTTGACATAGCTTGCCATGGCGATGGAGACTGGCTCAGAAATGGCAGCTTCTTCTACAGCTGAGACAAAGATCCAAGGTCCACCCAGTGTTTCTTTATCCCCCATCCATCAGGCTCCTTTTTTCAAATTCTGACCTGATTTTGTTTTTGACCTTCCCGACTGATTGTCTACAGATGCTAAAGGACACTCAGAGAAAATGCAGAATTTTACAACAAATTTCACGTTCAATATTATTGATACCAGTATTTTTTTAATTCCAGGTTTATTTAATGTGTTCACAACCACCTTCTCAAGGGCAACTAGGGTTGAGCAATAAACATTGGTCCAGCCAGAAATGCCCATGTCCCATGAGTGAATGAACTGCAGAGTTAGTGTAGTGGCACCTCCCAGTATTCTGTTACATACCTGTCAGGGTACATGCAGTCTCCAACTATCTAGAGACCAAGTCAGAAGTCACTCGATACCAGGTTATAGTCCAACAGGTTTATTTGAAATCACAAGCTTTTGGAGCAGAGCTCCCCCAAAAGCTCACAATTTCAAATAAACCTGTTGAACAATAAGCCGGTGCTGTGTGACTTCTGACTTTGTCCACATCAGTCCAACACTGGAACCTCCATATCATATCTAGAGACTAGAAGATCTGAGCTCAATGGTTCTTTAATGATGTGCTAACTGAAAACTGCTGAAAAGGGGGAACTGTTGTGAAACATTTCATCTTGTGGTCGTCAGGACAAATGCAAGAATTTCAAATGGGTCACAACGATTTATATTATTGGAGAAAATGGTGCTGATAATGTTAATCACCTTCCTGGCACTGAAAATGAATTATTACAGTTGTCGAGCTCTATTCCTTCAGGTTTTAGTAGTTGGAGATTTTTAAAAATGTAATATTTAAATTTTTTCAGCATTTTATTCGATCTCTTTTGTATTTTCCTTCAATGTAATATTTCTTTCCCCTTTTTATTTCTCAGTTCAATCATTTCTCTCCTTCCCAAACTTCGTGGATTTATAATCTTTCAAATTGGATTGATTAGGAACATACACAGTTGCTTCTCCTGTTCACATGCAGTGTATCTGTTTCCTTTGCTATGTTGTCATTAACTTGTATCTTCAGCAACTTGCCCTGCAAATATTTTATATGCCAAGCATCTGATTCATGCTTAATTAACAGTAAAAGTATTGGATTCGCTCCTGCAACAAGTTATGGGCCAGCAGCAATCATTTATTTGTTACTACCAGTGGGCTTGCATTCTCCACCGAAATATCTTGACAGGGTTGATGAAAAGTGAGGCCAATTAACGAACGCCTTTTTTCATTTCTCGTTGTATACAAAGATACAGTCTTGTTAAGTTTGAAACTGCCTTCAAACAGAAAGGCAGTGGACATCACTCTGTGACAACAATATCATTATGATAACAATAACTTGTAGCTCGCAGTCACATAGCAAGAGTAGATTTCCATGATTTCACACTCACCCTGCAATAACCTGCACAGGAGAGCCACAATAGTCTATACGTTTCTGCCAACTAGCATGAGGACCCCAGAGAAATTCTGTAACAGAGAAAATGTCCCGGGAAGTTAAACAATAGGCTGTGAGTAAAATGCTTTGTGAATATGGCTGATTTTAACAAGGTGCTTACCTCTGGAGTGAGGTTGGAGATGCACTTACCTTGTACCTTGTAAATAGTGGACAGACAACAAAGAAATGAAAGATGCTAAACTCATAGCCTTTGACACGTTGTTATAGCGACAGTATTTATATGATGAAGCGTGTTCAGTTTCAAAGAAATAGTAACCCCCAGGATATTGACAATGGGGTATTCAGTAATGCTAGTGCTGTTGGATATTAAGGGATGCTGTTTAGGTTGTATTTTGCTGGAGATGGTAATTAACAAGCACTTCCACGGTGTGAATGGTACTTTCAAATTATCAGCCAAACCTGGATGTTGTCTAACTTCTGGAATCTGGTGCTTTTACTTTCTCCATCATTGTTGACTGTGACCTCCAGTTGATTGGACCACAAGTTCTGTGATTCCGTTTCTAAATCTTTCTGTCTTTCTACCGACTCCAAGACACATCTTAAAGGCATTTCTTTGACCAAAATTGTGGTCATCTAATCGAATATTTGTGCTTGTAGTTTGGCCTCACATTGTTTTATTTTAAAGCACTCCTATGGAGCATTTTGGGATACTTAATCATGTCAAAAGTACAATGTTCAGAATAAGCTATTGATGCTGGATGGGATGTTCACAAACAGGGAGGCTAATCGAACTTATCGGTGTAAACTGTGTCAGAGGTACAAACAAATTACATAATGTTTGAATATAAAGACTTTAAAAGTCTCCAGAAAAACCCTATGAAGCAGAATTAGGCTCATTAGTATGCATAGGGGAGTGTGAGTACACCTTGCATGAGCAAGTCTGGGCAGGCACCAGACGAAGAGAACTTGTAGTCACTCATTAAGGGGGTTCAGCTCCACAGTCAATTGGAGTCCATCCTTATCAGTAGAAAAGTGGTTTTCAGAACACTCGGACTGAACAAGTCACCTTCCAATCTGGGTCTGAGTCCTTTCAAATTTGTAAGGGAGGCAATGGCTTGGTGATATTATCACAACACTATTAATCCAGAGATCAAGATAATCTCCTGGGGATTGGGATTCAAACCTTGCCAAGGCTGATGGCAGAGTTTGCATTCAAATAAAAATCTGGATTTAAAAGTCTAATGATGACCATGGAACAGTTGTCAGGAAAACCCGTCTATATCGTTAACATCTCAAAAGACATGGTTCAGTCCCAAAGGTGTCACAGGATTTTTTTCAAGTTACCATTTTTGTATTCACTTATATTCAAGTAAACATAACAATTTCCACTAATCAAATTAATAATCAAAATCCACTTTCAAATTTCTTAGAGTCCATTCCACTGGTGCAAATGTGACAGAACCTCCTAAGACTGTGACCTCTACCACCGAGAAGGTCAAAGGTAGCAAGTGTGTGGGAGCACCAGTTCCCCCTTTAGTTCTCCTTCAGTCATGTAGCCCTGACTGTGGGCGTCTTCCAGCCCAATAGGTAGCACCCACCATACCTCCTGAGCCAGAAGATCTGCCATCAAGTCCCACTGCGGGCTTAGTTAGCGATGGATGGAGTGTTCAGCATGTGCTTGATTATCAACCCCAGAGATGGAAATATTTGAAAATGGGTGCAGTAATGCTGCACTTTCAGGCACACAAGGTGGGCTGGACCACTATGTGCAATTCACAAGCCTGTTAACACTTCCCGAATATTCCTGAGTGGGATAAAAGTGTTCATTAAAAACAAGCAAGCCATTCACAATGTAACAGAAAAATATTTTGCTCTCGGTTCTCCAGATTGATGCAGTCACTTTATTGGGAATGAATGCTCCTCTCTAGTAAAAGGGCGGGGCAATTTTTTTCAGGGACTAGTCATGTCTCTTCAGGTTCTGGTGTTGGTTCTCCAGGATTGATTAAAAACAGAAAGAGACGAATATGTAAGCAAATCTAAGAGCAGCTCCAACCTCCTTATGTAATAGGCCAGACAGGGAGTGAACTTAAACACTCAAGACAAAGAATGCATTTGTCTGAAATGAGGGTCCGTCCCAAATTCCTGCCCCATAATCCTCCCCTCCCTACATCACAAACGATTTTTTTCTGGCCTAGGAATTTCAGGACCGATGTAAAATAGCAATCTCCACAGGCCATCACCAAAACTAAAACGGTGAAAAACAGACGTAGGAACATTTGGAATCTGAAATAGGAGAAGAAACCAAAAATGCACACTATAAGCTCTCACAAAACAGGTTAATGATTGGTTGGATGATTCTTTTAGAGATGCAGGCTAGCCAAGGTGAGCTGAATACCCTGACATGCTTCTGGCTTTGCTGTCAAATGTTCCCATGTCACTCATGCCCATTCTCATTCCATACTCAATACACACACATGCAAATTCAAGAATTCTCCTTAACTCTGCCAGTTACGGTCAGGACATGGAAGAGAGTGTGGAGAGAGTGCAGAGAAAGTTCGCCAGGAGGTTGCTTGGTCTCGAGGGCATTGGCTATGAGGAAAGATTAAAAATACTAGGATTGTTTTCACTGGAAAGACAACGGCTGAGAGGAGACTTGATAGAAGTCTACAAAATTATGAGAGGCATAGATAGGGTAGATAGGCAGAGGTGTTTCTTTCTCTAGGATTGAAGTTCCAATGACAAAGGGTACACAGGTCAAGGTGAGAGGGGGAAAGTTTAAGAGAGATGTGCGCGGGAAGTTTTTCACACAGAGAGTGGTAGGAGCCTGGAACATACTGCCTGAAGAGGTGGTGGAAGCAGGCACATTGGTGACATTTAAGAGGCATCTGGATGCTTACATGTATAGGGAAGGAATAGAGGGATACGGACTGAATCAGGGCAGAAGGTATGCCTTTTAGTTTAATTAGGGCATGATGGTCAGCACAGGCTTGAAAGGCCTGTTCCTGTTCTGCATTTCTCTTTTGTTCTTTTGAAATGGTTATGATACTAGACTAGTGTTCCAAAGCTGGGGCAGTGCCTTCAAACCCGTGGCCCAGACACGATGAAGCCAAATCATTTCTGTCTGTATTCAGAAGTTCTACACATCAGGTTTTCAAAGAAGGCTCTCCTGAAAAGTAATTCCTGAAGAAGGGCTTATGCCCGAAACGTCGATTCTCCTGTTCCCTGGATGCTGCCTGACCTGCTGCGTTTTTCCAGCAACACATTTTCAGCTCTCCTGAAAAGTAAGCCTTTCAACCGTTGTTTGACCTGCTCAGTGTTTCCAGCTAAGCCTGTTGTCACGGGCCATTGTGTGACGTCCTGTGACTTGTATGAATTTCTTCGAAATCTTTCCTCATCTCTGTTTCCCTAGGCTGACCCCAACAAGCCTCCCCGCTCCATCCCACACACAATCCGCAGTGCCCAGATCTCTGGTATGTTGCATTACATCAATATCATCTTTCTTAATCAGACCCTTAGGAGAAACTACACAAAAAAGAAAAGGAATAAATTCTGCATCAATGAACACAATACCCCTGGCAAATAAGAGAGAACAACCTACCAATGTGCACACAGCAGGGCTGCAAAGGATATAATGAAGAGAATCAGATGATAGTATGAGAGAATTCTCTGAAGATCTTCTATTTTCTTAAAGGTGTTTCACCGGGTGCTCCAGTCACACCATTGGGCTATTTCAGAACAAGCTTGATTGTACTTCATGTTGTTGTCAGCTAGGACTGTGGTCGAGGGCAATGTTTGTTCTACAGAAAGACAAAAACTTTTAAGAACATTTCTTCATCCCCTCTACTGACCTTGCCACCTCCCAACCCCGACCAGAGTACGGGGAGTTGGGGTTAAGTGCCATGTAAAAAATGCATGAATCTCTCCACATGCACAACAGCACCTATTCACTCCATCATTCTTACCTGCTGTTAACTCCGCATTGCCACTCTCTAATGTACAAACACTGTGCATTTAGTATTTGCCTTTAAAGACCTGCAAAATCACTTGCTATCTGTTCTTACATTTCTAGCAGTTTCCTCTCATCCTTTAATTTCTCTCTCCTGATTGATCATTTAGTGACTCTCTACAATACTTTATATTCCAAACAATCAACTGACCAATGCCATTTTCTTTGAACAATTATATGCTTTTCCTTAAATTTGATGCTATCCCAAACTTCTCTCATGAACCACAGATGATGATTCCTCACTTTGGAATATTTCATTGCAGTAAAAATATATGTATTCTATTCATTTCAGCCATCTCAGCTTTCATACCCACATTATTGCTGTTATTTAGTTCTAAAATACTAACTTAAAACCCAATCTTCTCCTTCTCAAACTGGATATACATTTCAATCCTACACCGATCACTGTTACCTCTGAGATCGTTCATTAATCCTGTCACATTACACAATACCAAATCTAAAATAACACCTGCTCTCTGGTCAGTTCCAAAACACATTGCTTGCAGAAACTATGTTGAAAGCATTTGATGTCCTCATCCGGGCTATTACTTCAAACTGAGTTTTCCAGGATTTGTAGAGATTAACATCAAACCTAATTATTCCTATCCCTTTATTGTAAGCGTCCAATATTTTTTTCTGCTACACTTTCTCACTCATTGTTGTTCCTGTTGGACTGTTAACATGTCGACCACTCCTACTGGTGACTTCTTTCCTATACTATTCCTCAACTCCACCCAAACCAATTTATATCTTGATCTCCTAAAGAAAGGTCATCTCTAACTATTGGACAAATGCCATCCTTGATTAACAGTGCTGCCTCTCCACCTTTACCTAGCTTTCTATTTATCTTGAATGTTGTATATTCCTCAACATTCAGCAATTAATCCTTGTCACCCTGCAGTCATGTCTGATTATGCCTATCATATCATAATTACTTACTTTGATATCTGGAGTCCAAGGGAGGTACAGCATGGAAACAGACTATTTGGTCCAACTCGTCCATGCCAACCAGATATCCTAAATTAATCGAGTCCCTTTTGCCAGCATTTGTCCCATATCCCTCCAAACCCTTCCTATTCATGTATCCAGCCAGTTGCCTTTTAAATGTTGTAATCATACTCCACCACTTCCTCCAGCAGCTCATTCCATACACACACACCCCTTTGCGTGAAACAGTTGCTCTTTAGGTCCCTTTCAAACCCTCTGGTTTTAGACTCCCCTACCTGGGATAAAGATCTTGGCTATTCACCCTATCCATGCCCCTCGTGATTTTATAAACCTCTACAAGGTTAACCCTCGACACTGCAGGCAAAATAGCCCCAGCCTACTCAGCCTCTCCCTACAGCTCAAACCCTCCATGCCCAGCAACATCCTGTAAATTTTTTCTGAACTCTTTCAAGTTTTACAGCATCTTTCCTATAACACTGAGACCAGAACTGAATGCAATATTCCAAAAGTGGCCTGTTCAGCTGCAACAGAACCTCCCAACTCCGATAGGAAATACACTGACCAATCAGGTCAACTGTACCAAATGCCTTCTTCACCACCTTATCTACCTGTGACTCCACTTTCAAGGAGCTATGAACCTACACTCCAAGGTCACTTTGTTCAGCAACACTCCCAAGGACCTTACCATTAAGTGTATAAGTCCTGTCCTGACTTGCCTTTCCAAAATGTAGCATCTTGTATTTTAACAATTATTTTGCTTTGTTGTAAATGCCATGTGCATTCAAATACAGAACGTTAAGTTTTGTATTTTTCGTAATTTTTGTAACACCTAGTCTAGTTGCTCGTGTATTTTTGTTTTTTTATCCTTCACTGACTTTTCCTGCCAATCTGTGACCCTCATTTCACACACCACTATTTTCCTCTCTTACCTCCCCTCTACTCTTTGATATATCACATCTCTCGACATTTATTCCTTTGCCACCACTATTTAGTTTAAAACCCTCTCTACTTCTCTCTTTATGCAGTTCAGAAGAACACTAGGCCCAACACAGATCAAATGTACAGCCCCCATTCTATTAATTAATGTATCAGTGACCCACAAACTGAAACCCGTTTCTCCTATGCCAGGTTTGAGCTATGTATTCCTCTCTCTCCTGCTCCTCTCCTATCCCACAGACAGGATTGACCTGCTCCTAAGCTGCTAACTCTCTGTAACAATTACCACATGATGGGGAGCCAAATCAGCAAATCAGACAGGCACTTTGTTAAGGAAAACCACGCACACACTCGAAAACTGTGCAGTATGAAAGCAAGATGGTTTACTGAATTGTGTGAGAAATGAAGCTCACTCACTTCAATAATTTCAGTCCGAGAGAAGATCTGAATCAGTAGTATCGTTTATTACACTCTTGCAAGAGGGTTGTGGTGTCCACTGTCCACAAGACACACACACCCTGAATTTAACGAGTACACAATATTTATGTAATTCGTTTCTCTTCCCTCCTCCCATTGCTCCTCCCCGTTTACATCTGTTTCTAATTTAAACCCGGCTGTTTATCTCTGAACTCATCCGGCCTTGTCCGTGACAAATGTTTATCTCTGGCCTCACAAGGCCGTTTGACCACCTCCCTCTGTGACCTTATTGTTATTTATCCATCTTCACTGCCATCTGTTTCCGTGCTTATCAAAGCAATATTTCCTTTTATTCTTTATTTACACAGAGCCTTATGACCTCTTGATAGAGGTCTTTTCTTTTTGTTTTTGCTGAAGCGGAAACAGATGCTTGTAACTGTTTGTACAGGCATATCTAGCTTAACCTACACCCCCTCCCCTCACAGCACCTTATCTATTTGTCTGTAACATCTACCATTGTTTACAGGCACATTTCATTCTTGTATGCACACTTTAGCTTATGCAAAAGCAATTATATATTTCTTTCGCATAGTTTTCCTTCTTGTTAACTCAGCTCTTGGCTGAAACAGTTATACACTGATGTGAGTTCATTTACCTTGCATAAACAATTATGATTGCAGAAGTAACAATGCTTTACATACATCCCACAATTGGCAAATAACTAGCAGTTCATGATCATTCCTATGGACAGGGTGGAGGTATTCGCCAACAGAACCGTTCTGATTCTCTGATTCTCTCAACAGATGCTGACAGTCCTGCTAAGCTTTTCCAGCAATTTCTATTTGTGGCTCTGATTTACAGCATCTGCAGTTCTTTCAGTTTTTATTCAGCATTCAGAAACATCTGAAATTCCTTCCCACCAGAGCTCCTCTCCCTGTTTACTTCCAAATTCCTAAGATAACAACGAGTTCTCAGTTATATAAACACAGTGGCTACAACAGCAGTTCAGAGGCTAGCAATCCTGCAGCAAGTAACTCCCCTCCTGATTTCCCAAAGCCTGTCCACTATCTGCAAGGCACAAATCGGGAGAACGATGGAATACTCCCCACTTGCCTGGGTGAGTGCACCTCCTCCAAGGACTGGGTGGTGGCTATGCAGAGCACCTCTGCCCTGTCCATCAGAATGACCACAACCTGCTAGTTGCTTGCAAGTTCAATAAACTACCTTGCTCTCATAGTAACAAATCTGTCCTGCACTTGCTGCAATTGTTTCAATGAAAGTGACAACACAAATGCATAAGGTGGTCGAGATGGCATTAGGTATATTTGCCTTCATTTGTCAGGGCACAGAGTATCACAAGTAGCAAGTGATGCTGCAGCTTTATAGAACTTTAGCTAGGTCACATTTGGAATATTGTTTGCAGTTCTTCTTGCTGCACTATCAGGAGGATGTGGAGGCTTTGGAGAGGGTACACAAGTGGTTGAGCAGGATGTTGCCAGGTTTGGAGGGCATTAGCTGTGAGAAGAGATTAAACAAATGTAGTTTGTTTTCACTCGAACATCGAAAAATGAAGGTCGACCTGATAGAAGTTTACAAATGATGAGAGGCATGGATAGAATGGATAGTCAGAGTCTTTTTCCCAGGGTAGATCTGTCAATTACCTGGGGACATAGGTTTAACAAAACAGGGCAGAAGTTTAAAGGAGACATGAGAGGCACGTTTTTCACACAGAGGGTGGTAAGTGTCTGGAATGTGCTGACAGAAGAGTTGGTAGAGGCGGATACAGTAGCAACACTTAGAGGCATCTTGAGAAGATACATGAATAGGCAGGGAATAGAGGAATATGGACGGCATAGAGACAAAAGATTTTTAATTTAGAAAGGCAACATGTGTCAGTGCAGCCTTGGTGGGCCAAGGGGCCTGTCCCTGTGCGGAACTGTTCTTTTGTTTTTATTCTTTGAAACATAACACAAGATGGAGGAACAACACCTAATTTTCCACCCTTATACCATCAATATGGAATTCCATAACTTCAGATTCTGACTTCATGACATCTATCCTCCAATTCTCGAACATTCTTCTCCCCACCCTGGTGGTGACTTGTTTAGGTATTATGGAATTTGCACTCAGCCCCAGAAAGATCCATTCTTACCCTTCCACACTCTCATTCACATCCGTTTTAAATTTCCATTAAAAACGTCACTGCGTTTTGCATTGGATCTCCACACCACTTGTTCCCATCGCCCCCTCCTCTGCCTCTCTCAAAAGTATAAAAACTATTATTCTCCAATCTCTAAATAAATTATAAATAAACTTAAACAAAGAACTGTGAAAGCTGGAAATCAGAAACAGCTTTATCCAGGAATTTCTGTTTTGGTTTCCAATTCCCTAATTCTTTTTTTAGTTTTAAGATTCATATCAGACTCGAAATATTAACTGTATTTATAAGTAAGATCATAAGACATAGAAGAGCTGAAAAATGTGTTGCTGGAAAAGTGCAGCAGGTCAGGCAGCATCCAAGGAACAGGAGAATCGACGTTTCGGGCATAAGCCCTTCTTCCCATAAGACATAGAAACTCATGTAAGCCAATCAGCCCATTGAGTCTGCTTCAGTGAGACCATGGCTGATCTGATAATCCTTAACTCCACCTTACTGCCTTTTCCCCATAACCCTGATTCCTTCACAGATTAAAAATCTGTATTTCTCGAATATATTTAATCACCTAACCTCAATAGAAAGAAATTCCTCCTCATCTCTGTTTTACGTGTGCAGCCGTTTATACTTAGATGATACCCTCTGGTCCCAGACTCTCCCAAAAGGTGAAACAATCTTTCTCCATCAAGCCTTTTAAGTCCACTAAAGACCCTTGTAGGTTTCAATGATGCTGTCAGAGCCGCTGAGTTTCTCCAGCAGTTTGCTGTGTTTATTGTTATATTTGGAGACAGAATGGGAGTTGGAATGTTGGCAAAGTGGTAGAGGAGCAAGGACTGAGGAACAAGGCTCCAAGACAGAGGGGGGAAGGGAAATGACCATTGTCTTCTCAGAACCATTCAATTTTGCTTGTTGTGGCAAAGTTGGCAGCTCAAAAGCCTACCGATTGAACAACATATGTGGGCAATTAAGAGTCCACTTCCCACGTGCTTATATTTTGAGAGTCATTGGCACATATGAAGACTGTCCAGTGAAGCCTGATGTCCTCCAAGTGAACTCCTGTGGGAGGCACCCTCATCCATGACCCAATGAGAGCAATGCCCCCAGGCTAAGTGGTCAGCCACATCTTTTAATCAGCCCCTGTATTATTCCATTACCTCTAACTTGAGTTTGTCAGGATCTGCTGTCCAACCTGATCTTGGCAACCCAACTGAGTTGTCTTGTTGGATAATGGTGCTGAAGATATTGTGCCGTTGACCCCCTCATTGTTCCAGGATCCTGAGGAGGCCACTGCCCTTAATTGGATGTCAGTTCTGATGGTGGCCATTTAATTGTATGCTGGCGATCAAATGTAGCCCTGGGTTGGAGGAAGTGTCCACTGAAACCATTGCATGAGTGAACGAATCATGGTGAGTCAGGACAGCAGTAGGAGTTTGGGGCAGCATTTGTAGCAAGATTAACAGGGTTCTGCTTTACGAACAGTTTAGCCTCTCCATCAGCAAGTGGAGAGTTGCTTCCATATTGGATAGGGACAGAAATTCGATTGGGAAACCCTGGAGGTCCTGAAGGATAAGCTTGGTTTCCACTCAGGTAGAGCTCACTAGTGCTGGGACATAGTGGGAAGTAGGGAAGAAGCAGTAAATTGGAATTGAGGCAATAGATGGACCAAAATTGTACTCAAATGTGGAACAGACCCAAAAGTCTGAAAAGCTTTCTCCAGCTCCTGTTTCTTAAATTCTTATATAAGCAAAATATGAATTCAAATCAAGTGAGTCAGTGTAAAATATGATCCAAGGACCCACAGGGGACAAACATGTATTTGTGAGATTATCTGTCAGAAAGTGTGAAATCTTAATGGAGCCATTCCTTTGAGAGTTGCTCATATTGTCTGCATATATTTGTCAGCTATTGCATACTGACTGTCATTTTCACTTTACAGATTCCTTACAATGTGTAAAATAGAAGAGGCAACAATTTTTGGTCATTGTTAAGAGCAATTCATAGTGCCACCTTGTTGAAATCCATATTAAGTATTGGTGTTAAATATTATTACATGCCTAACTCCAAATGCTCTTCCTTATTCGAACTGATATCTTCCTTGGGAACGAGAGATACAAAGCATTGGAAATGAAAGCAGATTATCGCCACTGATTCTGCAAAACTCTGGCATTAACAATATTTTCTAACAAAGAAAAAGCTTGACGATTGCTCAACTCATTGTAACAACATTTGCATGTTTATAAATGCTTTTTCAAATGCTTTTGAATAAAGGAGCAAAAAAGGATCTACCCGAAGCATTGTATTATGTACATGCTGCCTCTCCTTGCCGAACACACTCTGGTCAAGCTTAATACATGAACCGTATAAACTGCTGTAGCTGATTTTATGTGGGTTTGATGATGTGTTCACCCATGCCTAATTAGTTAGATCTACAGACAGCATGCATAAAAATAAACACACTGTATGAAACTAGTGAACTGCAATGACAGCTACTGAGGATGTTATATTTTATTTTGTTTAATGGAAGAACACAAAATGGAACACTCGTTATCTTCCCTGAGGACTGGTTGATCATACATCCATCATCCAGTAATCTCTGTAGGTCAGATCATACTCAGCAGCAGGATTTCAAGCAGCTCAATTTGGACTTCAGAGGATGGGCTCAGATAAATCGACTTCCTTGGTGGAGGTCATCAATGGATATGGAGCAAAGGCTGGTAAAATGATGGTTTAATCTCAATGTCCACGTGACCTTTAGACTCCATTTTTTTCATCACGGCAAAAATGTTGGGTGACATCAGGAATTAGAGTTCTACCCTGGCCTCGTTGTCTCTCACTGTCTGTGTGGAGTGTGCACATTCTCCCCGTGTCTGCCTGGGTTTCCTTCGGGTGCTCTGGTTTTCTCCCACAGTCCAAAAATGTGCAGGTCAGGTGGATTGGCCAGGCTAATCATCATTCCTGATGAAGGGCTCTTGCCCAAATGGTCGATTTTCCTGCTCCTCGGATGCTGCCTGACCTGCTGTGCCTTTCCAGCACCACTCTAATCTCCAGCATCTGCAGTAACCACCTCCACCATTCTAAATTACCCCATGGTGTCCAAGGATGTGTAGGTTAGATGGATTAGCCAAGAGAAATGAAGGGTTACAGGAATGGGTGAGAGGGGGTCGAGGTGGAGAGCTCTTTGATGAGTTGGTGTGGACTTAATAGGCTGAATGGCCTGTTTCCACACTTAGGAATTCTATGATTCTATGATTCACGGGTACAGGACGGGGGGGGGGGGCAGTCCTTAGTTACCACGGATGTGGTTCTCAAAGACAGTAGGTCAGTTAACAGAGCAACCACTTCCACTAAAATCCCTGGAGTGTGGAAGCCAGATTGTGAATGCTAGATCATATAGCACTCTTCTCATTGGATAGACTTAGGAGAGCTAAAGGTTCCCCTGTGGATGTGGTCTCAGAGCAATTTGGGCTGTGGGGTCAGGATCCTTTTGGGGGGTGTGGTGTCGGTATTCTTTGGGATTGTTAATGGTGGATGGGTTTTGTCTAAAATGTGCATGATGCCCTTGGAACTGTTCAATGTGTCAAGACTTGTCAACAAGTTTCAGTCTGTTAGAGTGCCAATAAGTGTCAAAATGTGCATTTATGAATGAGAGTGCCTTTCTCTATTCAATCTCGTCTGCAATATAGGAAAATTAACAACAGAACTAGATTGTTTGTCCTATGTGTTGGGTACGTACCAAAGAGTTGGCAGAGCAAGAAAAGTGGGAAAAGGTGGGTGGAAGTAGGCACTAATTTGGAAGGTGCCAAGGAGGTTGGTAAAGGGCATTGAACTGCAGGGATTGATATGGCTGGGGTATGAGGAGTGTGTGATGGAGAGAAGGAGCATGAGTTTGCAGGAGGTGTGGCCTTAAAGAATGTGTTATATATTTGCACTTTGGAGGTGGTCCTAGGACACCTTTGCTGGAGTTAAGACCCCTCTTTGGTATTATGAGAAGGTATTCTTCCACATAAAGTGCGTAAACTCATTGGGATTGCCACAGGTGCCCAAAAAATGAAGAATTGTTTTTAAAATATGCTATCTCAATGTGTCTGTTCATATAAGGCTATTCTAGAATTTGCCCTATAAAACTGATTTTTCAATCACTCATTTTCACAAAGAAATGTCCAATGATGGACAGCTCCAAATGGTCACTGAAAGGAAACCACTGTTGATATCGGTGACTAAGCACTTACGTGGAGTGATTGTTTTCTTAAGGGATTAGTTGAAGACATTTCATACATTGGATGTTTGTTTTTTAACAAGGAGCTTGTGTTTTATTTTCATCAATAATCCGATAACTTTATTTTCTGTCAGAATTCCTCCCGATTAATTCACTGTCTGGATTAAAGAAAAGAAGGTGGTTAGATTGGCATGGGGATATGCGAGGCTATGGGGGAGGACAGATAGATTTGGGGTAACAGAGGACATCATCTGAGGGACCTCAGGTATGGATTAAGCAACTTAGGATAACACAGAGTATACAATGGACCCTAGGGGTAGAGTATAGGACACACAGTTGACCTAACGGGCATGAAGGGGAATGAAGGTGACTGGATGGGCATACACTTGGCAGTGATAGACCATGGAGAGTGATGGAACAGGAGATGTATTTTCTGTTTTAATTTTTAATTTTAAAACTTTGAACATAATCCTTGAGCCCCCAAGAAGGCATTCCACTCAGACTGCCTTAGGATCCAAGGTTGCCTGGTGTAAACCAGCTCATCCTATTTTAAAGACTCTTCCCAACGTGATAAGAAGTAGTTGGGCATTTGGCCCTTTGAATTCATTCCTCATCTCAGTGCTAAATGGATGAACTATCCTGACACTGCCATGCCCCCCACTCAATTCTAGATTCCTAAGAATTGTTTCCCAGATCCAACCCTGTCAAGCTTTTTTAAGAATTTTATGCACTTAACTTCTTAGGAATGTAGACCTAATCCACTCACATCTTTTTTAGGAAACAGACAATCCACTTATTCCCCTGAATCATTTTTCTGCTTGGCTTGGGATGGGGGTGTATACCATTGTCCATTCTGGACTTAACCTTAGTCTTGGTTTGTTCCAGTCACCTTACCTGCTGGCTCTATTCTGCCACGTGATAAAGTAATTCCAACAATTTGGTCATGCTATGTACTTTATTACAGTCTATACACCACGTTGCTTCATTCCCAGTCTCCATCTCTGAATCTTCTCTCTGAGTTTTTTGCTAAGGTCATGATTGTATCATCATTTACATCACCTTCAATTGAGAACTGAGCGCCATTTGAACAAGAGACAATAGGAAATAAGAAATAGGAGCAGGAGTAGGCCATTCAGCCCTTCAAGGCTGCATGACCATTCATTGGGATCATGGCTTACCATTTCCTTCCATGTCACTGTCCTGCACTATCCCCATGTCCCTTGATGTCCTTAATGTTACCTCTCTCTTCCTGCTTTAAACATACTCAACAACTTTGGGGGAAGCACGGTAGCTCAGTGGTTAGCACTGCTGCCTCACAGCACCAGGGACCCGGGTTTGATTCCTGGCTTGGGTGATTGTGTGTATGGAGTTTGCACGTTTGCCTCGTGTCTGTGTGGGTTTCCTCTGGGTGCTCCAGTTTCCTCCCACAATCCAAAGATGTGCAGATCAGGTGAGTTAGTCATGCTAAATTGCCAAGTAAGGGGTAAATATAGGGTAGGGGAATGGGTTTGGGTGGGTAACTCTTCAGAGAGTCGATGTGGACTTGTTGGGCCGAAGGGCCTGTTTCCATACTGTAGGGAATCTCATCTAAACTGAGTCCCCACAGCCCTTTAGATCAGAGAATTCCAGAGATTCACCACAAGCTCAAGGGAAACTGCTCCTCCTCATCTCAAACCTCAATAGCCTACCCCTTATTCTGAGTTTGCTGGTGGAGTGTTGAGTCCCTGGTCTGTTGCTCTGTTTAATGCCAGGGGTAGCAGAACGAGCCTTTTAAGGGGCATTCGTTCAAGACGAGATTCATAGATCTTCCACCATGGAGTTAACTGGGGTAAAAGAGATGAGAAGGTTGTGGTGGGTGTCCCTACCCATCATCCTCCTACTTAATTAGACACATCCCTGCTTCAAATCTTGCCATGTTGTCTAATATTAAATGTACTAACGCCTTCACAAATGCAACAAACAGAACAGTACATTATCATGTGGCATTCAGGTATGAATCTATTGAGAAATCTCGCGGGACTCTGTTTTGTGGAGTGAAAATGCTATTTAGTCTCCAGAGGCCTAGCCTCTTGATTATAACTTGGCAAATGAATAACAGCACTTACACAGCATGTATATTCAAGTCATGTTTTCTGACACAACTCCGACAAAACGAAATGTTGTCATGGAAACCTCAGGGTTTGAACATTGCAAGAGAAAACTCTCAAAGTTTGATGATCAACGCTCGATTTAAACTCAATTATTCAACAACTTTTTTTTAAACTGAAATCATCCGTGCTGTTTTGAATACGACGAGGAATGGTTGTATTGAATGTCGAAGAAACTTTAAATTCAATAAAATCTGGATGACAGATTACAGGCCTGATAATGACCTTTGTGGGTTGTTACATGATCCATCTGGTTTAGTAATGTCCTTCAGGGAAGGAAATCTGCCATCCTTACCTGGTCTGGCCTACATGTGACTCTCGGCCAACAAAAATGATTTGGACTTTTAATTGCCTTCTGAAATTGCCTCGAGAGCCAATCAGCTCCAGGGGCAATTAGGGATAGGCAGCAATGTGCCCTCTAAGTCGTATGGCTGCTCAGATGATTCACACAGACCGCATGGCGTTAGAGCTCTTAATCCCCACCCCTCCCCCACTTCCGGAAGCCATGCACAGATCTCAGGGGTCTGCATTGCAACTGCTAACGTTCGAGGGAATGTAGAGGGCATCAAATACTGGCCTTGCCAGCGATGCCCATATCCTATCTAAAACCTATCCGCATCGAACTAGCAGGACAAGACATGATCAATGGAGGAAGGATCTTACCAATGACCAGGGAATCCAGATCCAGGCTCACAGTCTTAGGATATGAGCTAAGCCACTGAGATGAGGAGAAATGTCTTCACCCTGAGCGTGGAAAGCCTGTGAAATTCTTTGCTACAGAATACAGTTGCAGCCAAAACATTGAATGTATTCAAGAAGGAGTTAGACACAGTTCTTGGGGTTAAATGGGAGGAAGAGGGAATGAGGTGCTGAGTTGGATGACCAGCCATGTTCAGATTGAATGATGGAGTAGGCTCGAAGGGCTGAATGACCTCCTGCTCCTATTTCCTATGTTTCCATGTTAATGATTTTGCACCAAACAAGCCTCCTCCAACTTTCCTTCACCTTTATCAGCACACCATGCATATCTAGCGCCGCTGATGACATAAGAATGGCATTTACATACAGGGTGGCAAAAATACATGGGTTAATCAGCACAGGGACACAATCAGATTGGCAAAACCATCTGGACAAATAAAGAATAATCTCATTTGTATTTCGATCTCACAATGTGGCCCAATAATACAAGCTGATTTCAGTGATGTTTAGGGCTTTAAGTTCCAACACCACAACGATGCAACATGGGCAATCACGATTGGTGAGGTCAGTGATTTGGTGCAATCCAAAGATGATGGCAGCAGGGTAAGCAGCATCCAGGCTCTTCAGTACAGGTCTCGTCCATTTTGTCTGCTTTTCCTTCTTTCAATTTCCTGTCACATTTTTTTCCCCTCTTTTTTTCAGTTCCTTAGCTTAAATTTTTTGAACTGACCTTCTGGAGAGAGCTCAGACATGGAGGCAGTGGCATTAATGGCATCGGAGTCTGGTGCATGGGGCCGGTGGGACTCTGACTGTCAGCTGGTGAGACTGGATGGTAGTGGGCAGGGAGGGACTCAGCCCAGTGCAAAGGACAGTGCACCCTTGTGGGGAAAGCCCAGCATGGACTGACTGCAGGCCCGTGGCTATCGAAGAGCTGTAATGTTGAACTTTGAACTTATTTCTTTATTTTTCTATTTTGCATCCAACAATTTGTACCTAGATAGCTTTGTGCCTAAGATGACACCAGGAGTATCAACTTTGTACACTTTCTACTGCATTCCTGTACATATGTACGCGTGATAATAAACCTAATTCTAATTCTAAACCCAGAGGACCATGAGAGAGAGAGAGACAACGGGTGGTGGCTTAATCTGAGCAGTGCCAGTTTATGTGCTTACCCTTCAAAATGTTTCTGACTGCGTATTCTGGATCTTGAATATTTTGTGAGCCCTCCAATGTGACATAAATGTCACCATTTTAAATGAGCCTGAATTGGGGTGGCCTGGTGGCTCAGTGGTTAGCAGTGCTGTCCTGCAGTGCCAGGGACCTGGGTTCGGTTCCAACTTCGGGTGACTGTCTGAATGGAATTTGTACACTCTCCCCATGTCTGCATCAATTTCCTCCCACAGTCCAATGATATTCAGGCTAGGTGGATTAGCCATGGGAAATGTATGGGGATGGGTCTGGTTTGGATGCTCTTCAGAGGGTCAGTGTTGCCTTGATAGGCTGAATGGCCTGTTTCCATGCTGTAGGGATTCCATGAGGTAGCGAGAATCCCCTCTCCCATGATGGATCCAGCAAGTTAAGGAATGATCAAGGCAGAATCATTACCCATACCCTTATCCCAAACTGTTGAAAACTTAGCAATGGCGAGAGAATTGGAAATTTTGGAATTGGGTCATATTCTGTTCCCTTCTCTCTTTAGAAAATAGTCTGTGCTTCTATTCTTCCGACCAAAGTGCATGACCTCAGACTTTCCTCCATTATACTCCATATGCCGCATTTTTGCCCACTCTCCTGGCCTGTCTAAGTCCTTCTCCAGCCTCTCTGCCTCCTCAACACCACCTCTCCCTCCACCTATCTTTGTGTCATCCGCAAACGTAACAAAATATTGTTAAGTTCCTTTGACAGATCATTGAGGTAAAGCATGAATAGCTGTGGTCTCAACACTGACCTCAGCGAACTTCCATTAGTCACAAGTGGAATATGATGGAAGCCAATCAGGAGGTGTGTTCTTCACTGCAGACCTATACTCAGACCTGTTTTTGTCATCACTGTATATAAATGGCTTGCCCAGTTCAGTATCTGGTTAATGGTAACCTCCAGGGAGTCCAATGTGAGAGATTCAGCAACATTAATGTCAGTGATAGGCAAGTGGTTCTGTCCTGAAACTGTTCATTGCCTGGTACTAGTGTAGTGCAAATGTTACTTTCCACATTTCAGCCTGGAAATTATCCAGGTCCTGCTGAATTTGGACAGGGACTGCTTCAGTATCTGAAGAGTCGTAAAGAGTGCTGATCATTATGTAATCCCACCTCCAACCTTATGATGGAAGGAAGGTTATGGTTGGGGATTGGGTACGATCCTGTAGTGAAGGTCTGGTAGATGACCAACGTGTTTGGGAGCGATCTGGAAGACGATAGGGAGGGCTACGTGGGATGCTTCTATAATTGCATTGCATCTAGCTATTGTACATGTCTAGATATTTAACTACGTGTTGTGTTCATCTGGAAATCTAAATTAATCATCCCCATAAAAATTATGCAAAATGTAATTACAGTTACATGAAAAAGAAATTGCTAACAAAATTACATTAACCAAGTAAAAATGGCTCAAAGTCTGACAGGGGTGCCCCTCCCCCACCACAGATGTCAGGTCTGTCTAGCATTAAATCAAACAGTAAGTCACCGGATGTCAATGCCACAGTAACAGTTGATAACGTCACACATCACATCACAGTCTCACGCATTAAGGCATGAGGACATTTATTTACAACTGACTTCTCCTGCTCTTAAAAACTCAGAAATGTGCACATTTCAAAATGGCAAACATTATTCATCAGTGTCAGGAAAACACTAGCATGGAGCGACTGTCAAAAACGCAATAATTCACCAGAATTCTGCAGCTTCACTTCCTCAGCAGCAATAAACAAAGACAAATTCCCGCTGAGGA
This sequence comes from Chiloscyllium plagiosum, assembly GCF_037043375.1. Lineage (NCBI taxonomy): Eukaryota > Metazoa > Chordata > Chondrichthyes > Orectolobiformes > Hemiscylliidae > Chiloscyllium > Chiloscyllium plagiosum. The sequence continues at coordinate 135,982,255 of NW_028270142.1, read as the reverse complement.
ACCATAACCCAGGCTCCTTTATTCAAGAGTTATAGATCCTGGAATGGACATGAAAGTCGACGATTTTAGCTGCACTGGACAGAGCACAGTTCTCCAGAGAGGAATTATTTTTTGATTAGTCATAAAACAAAATCATCAGAGTGGTGCTCTGCGCTGGAAAAGTGATATTTAGATAATCTTGCAAGTTTGGAAAAACTGGTCACAAGGCAATCATTTTTTCTGCCGTGTGACTATAACTGTGAAGTGCTTTGTGGAAATGGGCCATGTTTATTTACAAGCACTCTGCAGACAGATGTAATACCCACTGTCGCAGTCCTATAGCATGCCAGTTACATTACACATCCAAGGCCATTCTGGTGATTCTGTCCCCTGCTCCCGGTGTTTTCCTGACCTGGGAACAACATGAGGAACATCCTGGGAGATTCATCCTCTAATCATTCATTCCCTCTCACTGGAAAATGAGGAAAATCCAGAAATATGCACGATGGCTGTGGGATATTGCTACAAAAAGGGAAGAAGCCATATGTATTCCTGCATTTGTTTGTTGAATAATGTGGAGAAGAGCAACTTTATTCCAAATAGACTCCCTTGCTAGTTACGAATCTATCTACTCCATGACGCAGATATGAATGAGTGAACCTCTTCCATCCTCTTCTAACCTATTTACAACCTTTCTGAAATAAAAAGACCAAAAACTGCACACAATACTCTGAGTGAGCTTGCCAATTGGATAGATAATTGGCTTTATGGTAGGAGTCAGAGAGTAATAGATTAGATTACTTACAGCGTGGAAACAGGCCCTCCGGCCCAACAAGTCCACACCGACGTGCAACCCACCCAAACCCATTCCCCCACACTCTGCTCCTTCACCTAACACTATGGGCAATTTAGCATGGCCAATCCACCTAACCTGCACATTTTTGGACTGTGGGAGAAAACCCACGCAGACACAGGGAGAACGTGCAAACTCCACACAGTCAGTCACCTGAGGCGGGAATTGAACCCAGGTCTCTGGCACTGTGAGGCAGCAGTGCTAATCCCTGTGCCACTGTGCCACCCATAATAGTGGAGGGTTGCTTTTCAGATTGGAGGCCTGTGACCAGCTGCATGCCAAAAGGATCAGTTATGAGTCCTCTTCTGTTTGTCATTTATATAAATGATTTGGATGAGAATATCGAAGACATGGTTAGTAAGTTTGTGGACAACACCAAAACTGGTGACATAGTCGACATTGAAGAAAGTTTTCTAAGATTACAAAGTGATCTTAATCAAGTGGGTCAATGGACTGGGAAATGACAGATGGAGTTCAATCTGGATAAATGAGAAGCATTCCATTTTGGTACAACAAACAAGGTAGGGCTTCCACAATTAATGGGTTGGGCCTTGGGTCATATTGTAGAACAGAGGGAGCTAGGGGTGCAGGTACATAATTCTTTGAAGTTTGCATTACATACAGACAGAGTGGTTAAAAAGGCTTTTGGCATGCTTGCTTTCACTGCTCAGTCTTTTGAGTATAGAAGTTGGGAAGCTGAGCTAATACAGGACATTGGTGAGGCTTCTTCTAGAAAAATGCATCCAGTTCTGGTCACCCAGTTTTGGAAACATGTTGTTAAGCTGGAGAGGGTTCAGAAGTGATTTATCAGGATGTTGCCAGGTATGGAAGGTTTGAGTTATAATGAAAGACTGGATTGGCTGGGACTTTTTTCACTGGAGTGTAGGAGGTTGAGAGGTGGCTTTATAGAAGTTTATAAAATAATGAGAGGTATAGATAGAGTTAATGGTAGTTATCTTTTCCCAAGGATGGGGGATTTCAAGACTTGGGGCAGAGGAGAGAGATTTAAAAAAGACATGGGAGGCATTTTTTTTACGAGGGTAGTTCGTGTGTGGAATGAGCTTCTGGAGGAAGTGATGACTGTGGGTACAAGTATAATGTTTAAAAGACACTTGGATAAGTAAATGAATAGGAAAGGTTTGAATGGATATAAGCTGGGAGCAGACAGGTAGGACTAGTTTAGTTTGGGATTATGTTCAGCATGAGCTAGTTGGACCGAAGGGTCTGTTTCCATGCTGTATAACTGTATGTAGATCTCATCAATGCCTTCTATAGCCGAAGCAAAATGTCCTGCATATTCCATTCCCCTTTCAATCAACAACATTTCATTTGTCCCCCAATCACTTGCTGTACCTGCATGGTGACTCAATGCAATTTCTGTGCCTTAGGGTTCTGAAATCTCTCCTTATTTTAATTAAAGTGCCGCTTTTATATTCTTCCTACCAAGGTAGAAAAGTTCACATTTTCCTACATTGTACTCCATCTGACAGATTTTACTTCTCTCACTTATTCTATCAATAACCCTTTGCAGACGCTTCATGTCTCCCTCACTGCTTTCTTTCATATCAATACGTCTGTCATCAGTAAATTTAGCAACCATACCTTCAGGATGCACACATATAAATGATACGCAACAGATTTCAGAAGGCTGACAGAGAGACTGCAACTTTCGATCAAATGAAACAAAAACAGAAATGGCTGAAGGAATTCAGTAAGCCTGACAGCACCTGTGGAGAGAAAACAGAGAAAACATTTCGGTTCCAGTGGTGGCCCTTCTTCTCTGACAACATGTCACTGGATTTGAATCATTGACTCTGCTTTCCCTCCATTGGTGCTGCCAGGTCTGCTGAGTTCCTGCAGCAATTTCTGTTTCTGTTTCAGATTATAGTCATGTACAGCATGGAAACAGACCATTCAGTCCAACTCATCCATGCTGACCAGATATCCTAAATTAATCTAGTCCCATTTGTCAGCATTTGGCCCATATCCCTCTAAACCCTTTCTATTAATATACTCATCCAGATGCCTTTTAAATGCTATAATTGTACCAGCCCCCACCACTTCCTCTGGCAGCTCATTCCATGCACTTACCACCCTCTGCTTGAAAAAGTTGCCCCTTAGGTCCTTTTTATATCTTTTCCCTCTCATCCTAAACCTATGCCCTCTAGTTCTGGACTCCCCCACCCCAGGGAAGAGACTTTGTCTATTTATCTTATCCATACCCCTCATGATTTTATAAATCTCTATAATATCAGCGTCCGATGCTCCAGGGAAAACAGCCCCAACCTATTCAGCCTCTCCCTGTATCTCAACATCCACCACCCCCACCTCTGTCAACATCCTTGTAAACCATTTCTGTGCACTTTCAAGTTTCACAACGTCTCTTTCCTATAGCAGGAGACAATCTTGCTCATAAAGAAAATGACCCATTTCTGCCTCCTTGTTTCTGGTTGTCTAACCAAAACTGTGTCCACGCTAATATGTTACATCTACAACCCCACAAGCTCTTATTTTGTATTAAACTGGATGAGGCAGCCTTCTCAATTATCTTTTGGAAATTTAGGCACTGGAGTGTTGATTCTCATTCACAACAACACATTCCCGAAGTTACCATGAACTGAAGCCATAGGTGATTTGTTCATATTGAGACAACTTGCTCGCTATGAGTAACTCTATTCCTGCACCATCTTTTGGAACAGGGAGCATTTCAATATTTATGAACATGTCAATATTTGGCACTGACCCCCTTCAGTGTGTGTCAATAATTGCTGGGGGGGTTGTTGACATGGAGAGGTTTAGAGAATTAATTTAGTTCACAGTCGTCTGAATTTTCCATATGAAATTTAAGGCAGCTGTAATGAATTTCTGAAGACGGCACACAAAGCAATTAAGCTGATTATTCAGAGAGTAGGTGATAAAGCAGAAACATTGGTTTTGAATAAATTTGCATGAATAAGATTCACTCCACAAAAACAGACCATTCAGCGCAGAAGGTCTATAGCACAGTTTGCACTCCACTCCTTAACCCTCATCAGCACACTCCATCAGCAGATCAATCTATTCCTTTCAGCTCTGTGTGTTTATGTAGCTTCCCCTAACACCTATCTTGCTATAGCCCTCAGACACTGCACAGGGTAGGGAGTTCCACATTCTAACCACTCTCTGAACCAATACGCTCACCCTCCAATCCCCAGCAGGTTAATCAGAGACGATCTTACATCTAAGGTACCACTTTCTGTTTAGGGCAGCAAGGTGGCTCAGTGGTTAGATTTTAAATTTTATTGTCACGTGTCCTCAAGTGCAGAATTATAGGAGTATAGTAGCAAGTGTATAATGTCACCACGCATGGCGCCATCTTAGGTACCAAGGTACCCGGGTACAAAACGAAGCTTAGGTAAAATGTTGTAAGATAAACGAGGGTTAAAAAGTTATACATGACTTGATAGAATAGAGGAGAAATAAATAAGTAGGTAATAGTTTACATTTTGTAGTTTAAATAGGAAAATAAGCCAATGTGTTAAAAGTTTAACAGTCTTTGTTACCTCGCTCAGCTGTCTGTTCTCAACACAGCCACCACAGATACTATCGCTGCTACTGAAACTGCTGTCTCTCTCATCTCCCACATTGCCTCGGGAACACACCCAGGCAGGATCCTCTCACACGCTGAGCTCAAACACCACCATGAGCCGCCGAGAAACCAGGCTGAGAGATGAGAGACTAGGCTGAGAGACACCGAGAGACCAAGCTGGGAGACACCGAGAGACCAGGCTGGGAGACACCGAGAGACCAGGCTGAGAGACACTGAGAGATCAGGCTGAGAGATACCAAGAGACCAAACTGGGAAACACCAAGAGAGCAGGCTGAGAGACACCGAGAGACTAGGCTGAGAGACACCGAGAGACCAGGCTGGGAGACACCAAGAGACCAAACTGGGAGACACCGAGAGACCAGGCTGGGAGACACCGAGAGACCAGGCTGAGAGACACCGAGAGACCAGGCTGGGAGACACCGAGAGACCAGGCTGAGAGACACCGAGAGACCATGCTGGGAGACACCGAGAGACCATGCTGGGAGACACCGAGAGACCAGGCTGGGAGACACCGAGAGACCAGGCTGGGAAGCACCGAGAGATCAGGCTGGGAGACACCGAGAGACCAAACTGGGAGACACCGAGAGACCAGGCTGGGAGACACCGAGAGACCAAACTGGGAGACATCGAGAGATCAGGCTGGGAGACACCGAGAGACCAGGCTGGGAGACACCGAGAGACCAGGCTGGGAAACACCGAGAGACCAAACTGGGAAACACCAAGAGAGCAGGCTGAGAGACACCGAGAGACTAGGCTGAGAGACACCGAGAGACCAGGCTGGGAGACACCAAGAGACCAGGCTGGGAAGCACCGAGAGATCAGGCTGGGAGACACCGAGAGACCAAACTGGGAGACATCGAGAGATCAGGCTGGGAGACACCGAGAGACCAGGCTGGGAGACACCGAGAGACCAGGCTGGGAAACACCGAGAGACCAAACTGGGAGACACCGAGAGACCAGGCTGGGAGACACCGAGAGACCAGGCTGGGAGACACCAAGAGACCAGGCTGGGAGACACCAAGAGACCAGGCTGGGAAGCACCGAGAGATCAGGCTGGGAGACACCGAGAGACCAAACTGGGAGACACCGAGAGACCAGGCTGGGAGACACCGAGAGACCAAACTGGGAGACATCGAGAGATCAGGCTGGGAGACACCGAGAGACCAGGCTGGGAGACACCGAGAGACCAGGCTGGGAAACACCGAGAGACCAAACTGGGAGACACCGAGAGACCAGGCTGGGAGACACCGAGAGACCAGGCTGGGAGACACCGAGAGACCAGGCTGGGAGACACCGAGAGACCAAGCTGAGAGACACCGAGAGATCAGGCTGGGAGACATCGAGAGACCAGGCTGGGAGACACTGAGAGACCAGGTTGGGAGACACCGAGAGACCAAACTGGGAGACACCGAGAGACCAGGCTGGGAGACACCGAGAGACCAGGCTGGGAGACACCGAGAGACCAGGCTGGGAGACACTGAGAGACCAGGCTGGGAGACACCGAGAGACCAGGCTGGGAAACACCGAGAGACCAAACTGGGAGACACCGAGAGACCAGGCTGGGAGACACCGAGAGACCAGGCTGAGAGACACCGCGAGATCAGGCTGAGAGACACCGAGAGACCAGGCTGGGAGACACCGAGAGACCAGGCTGAGAGACACCGAGAGACCAGGCTGGGAGACACTGAGAGACCAGGCTGGGAGTCACCGAGAGACCAGGCTGGGAGACACCGAGAGACCAGGCTGGGAGACACCGAGAGACCAGGATGGGAGACACCAAGAGACCAGGCTGGGAGACACTGAGAGACCAGGCTGGGAGACACTGAGAGACCAGGCTGGGAGACACTGAGAGACCAGGCTGGGAGTCACCGAGAGACCAGGCTGAGAGACACAGAGAGACTAGGCTGGGAGACACTGAGAGAGCAAACTGGGAGACACCGAGAGACCAAGCTGGGAGACACCGAGAGACCAAACTGGGAGACACCGAGAGACCAAGCTGGGAGACACTGAGAGTCCAGGCTGAGAGACACTGAGAGACCAGGCTGGGAGACACCGAGAGACCAGGCTGGGAGACACCGAGAGACCAGGCTGGGAGACACCGAGAGACCAGGCTGGGAGACACCGAGAGACCAGGCTGAGAGACACCGAGAGACCAGGCTGGGAGACACCGAGAGACCAGGCTGGGAGACACCGAGAGACCAGGCTGGGAGACACCGAGAGACCAGGCTGAGAGACACTGAGAGACCAGTTTGGGAGTCGCTGAGAGACCAAAAAGAGAAGAAAACCAAAGGAACAGAGGAGCTCCAGTTGAAACATCCTACTCCAGTGCCATCTTGACCGAGTGAATATGTTAGCACTGCTACTTCACAGTGCTCGGGACTCAGGTTCGATTCCTGCCTCAGGCAACTGCCTGTGTGGAGTTTGCACATTTTCCCCATCTTTGTGTGGGTTTCCTCCGGGTGCTCCAGTTCCCTCCCACAGTCCAAAGATGTGCAGGTTAGGTGGATTGGCCACGGGATATGCAGGGTAACAGGCATTTGGTAGCAGGGGGGGAATTGGGTCCTGGGTGAGGTGCTATTCGGAGGGTTGGTATTGACCTGATGGGCTGCATGGCCTGCTGCCACACTGTAGAGATTCTATGACTCTCAGATAAACATAATTCTTCCAGTACCATGCCTTTAATTATAGAATCATAGAATCCCTCCAGTGCAGAAAGACGCCATTTGGCCCATAGATTCTGCACTGACTTTTCTGTAGAACCAACCTATCCCTGTAATGCCGCATTTCCCATGGTTAATCTACCTAGCCTCCACGTCTCTGGACACTACAGGACTATTTAGCATGGCCAATTTACCCAGCCTTTGGACTCACATCGATAAAGTCCAGTATTTTGAGGAAGGGTCACTGAACCCGAAACATTAACCTTGCTTTCTCTCCATCGATACTGCCAGATCTGCTGAGCATTTCCAGCAATTACTGATTTCCAGCGCCCGCAGTACTTTCTTTTTTTTTGATAAAACCCAGTCCTGAGAATCGTGCGAATCTTGATGATAAAGATTTCTTTTGATAAGCTAAATCCCTTCCCCTAAAACCGCCCATAAATATTTCAGGACCATTGGCAACGGGAACTGGTTTTTGGTGTGCTCCTGTGGAATGCTGATGACATGACCCCCTCACCATGGATGGAATGTTCCGGGGCCCTCCTGGAGCTTTTATCAGTCTTGACTGGGAGGGAAGCCATCTCTTTTCCCTGACGGCAAGTTAAACGTTTACCATGAAGTTCTCAGAAATTTTCAGGAGGGCCAGAATTCCCAGAATGGCTGAAAACCCTTCCATTCATTTGCAGCTCATGAATATTCATGAACACCCCAGGTTGCTGGAATCATGTTCATGGGCGCAATTGCGTTCGCTAAAAAACTGGAAACATGCCTGTTCGCAAACCCAACTCTATATATGAGGTGTGACCCTGCTGAGTAGACTTCCTCCTGTCTCCAGTGAGTATAATCAGCTTCACCAACTAACCGTCCTCGGGAAAAGAGCTTTTTGTTTTGCATAAATGTAAAGGGTGAAGCCTCTCCAAAATCAGTTCATGAGAAGTCTCAGCCATGCGCAGTCTGGTGTGTTACTAAACACTAACAGAGTGAGGGGTGAAGTCTAACCTGGCCAAGACTGATTCCAGCAAACCTGATCGGGGCCAGGTATGGGCTGAACTCAAAAGGCCATCAATTATGGCTGTCTCCTTGTTCCATCATGGCTTTGGTGAAAAGTGCTCAAATGTGTATGATTCCCTCGATATTATCCAAGGTCAATGTTAGTGAGTGTTGCTGCCCCTGTTCTAAGTGTGCATCCTGGCAGATGTGTGGGAGGCCTTATTACTCTGATGCCAGTTGTGCGTCATTGAAGTGATCGATGTTGATTGAACATGAGGCATCTGCTGGAGGTACCTGGCACCTAACCTTCTATGTGATGGTCCTCTGTAGAGACAATCTTACAGCACCAACTCACAGTCATAGGGGCATGAAACTTTGAGTCGAGAGTGGCACATACCCTGGCAGAGGATAGCAGATCATTCATCCTCTTTTGGTACTACAGCCAGGTTCTCTTCAGCCAAGCCCGGGTGCTGACCTCCACAGATACTTCTGCCCAGGCTGCCTTTGTCAGTCACGATGACCACTTGTTACCATCCTTAGAACTTCCCTTTTCCCTGAATAAAAAAGAGAGAAGAACAGAGTGCACTTCTCACAATCTCCTCTACTGCATTCACTTCTCCAATATGGTCTCCTCTACACTGGGGAAACGAAGTGTTGACTGGGTGACCATTTCCCTGGGCACCATTACATTCTGTCCGCAAAAAAGACCCTGAGCTTCCAGTTGCCTGCCACTTTAACACACAGCCCTGTTCCCTGGTCAACATCTCTGTCTCAGGCTTGCTGCACTGAAGCTCAGTGCAAGCTGGAACCAACAGCATCTCAGTTTCCACTTGGGAACTCTCCAGATTTCTGGACTCAATATTGAGTTCAACAACTTTATGGCTTGAGGCACCTTCTCCCCTGATCTTACCCCAAATCCCACCTCCCCTCCCACACTTGGCCTTGTTATCAGATTGTCTGCTATTACACACTACCCATTGTTACCCACTAAAGTCTCTATTAGCAGCTATTCATTCTCTCAGGCTGACCATGATCCACTCCTTTGTCTGTCCAACTGTCCTTTCTCTTTTGGGCTTTATCTTCACTTATCATTTACTCCTTACCCACTCCCCCCACCCAATCTTCTGCATAAAAACCAACACTTTCCTAGCTACCATCAGATCTGAAGAAGGGTCACTGGACCTGAAATTTGAACTCTGAATTCACTCCACAGATGCTGCCAGACCTGCTGAGATTTTCCAGCAATTTGGGTTTTTGTCCCTTCTCTCTTGGGCAGCCTTCAGAAGAACCTTAAGGGGGTTTTCACTCTGAACATGAGGCATCTGCTGGAGGTACCTGGCACCCAACCGTCTATGTGATGGTCCTCTGTAGAGACAATCTTACAGCACCAACTCACAGTCATAGGGGCATGACTCTGTCTTTTGCCAGGTCCCTGGCATCTCCAGGGCTGGCTCATTAAATATATTCAAGACTGAGATGGACAGATTTTTAATCAGCAAGACAATCAAGGGTTATGGGCAAAAGGCAGGAAAGTGGAGCTGAGGATTATCAGGTCAGCTGATAATTAAATGATGGAGCAGACTGGATGGGCTGAATGGACTACTTCTGTCTTATGGTCATGGTGATGAGCAGCTGAGGTTGAGTAGAATCCCAACAGTGTAGAAACAGGCCATTCGGCCTGAAAGGTCCACACCGACTCTCCAGAGACCATTCCACCCAGACTCACCCTCTACACTATCCCTGTAACCCTGCATTTCCCATGGCTAGCTCACACACAGGCAACTTAACCTGCACATGTTTGGATTGTAGGAAGAAACCCACACAGACATGGGGAGAATGTGCAAACTCCACACAGACAGTAATTTGAGATTAGAATTGAACCTGGATCCCTGGCGCTGCGAGGCAGCAGTGCTAACCCCTGAGCCACCATGTGTTGCTCCTGGGCTGTACACCAAGTGCTATCTAGATGCCTTTTAAATATGGTACCCTTAAATGGGAACCTGAACAGTCCCGGTTCAGAGCAGACTTCCGGCCCACCCGCCACTACAATCTGGGTTTTAGCCGCCTGCCCAATAAGGTTTAATGAGCTGAGAAGAAGGGAAGAATGAGCAGATGCCCCCCCCCCTTCATTTTCCTCCTATCGCCTCAAAGCCTCAAGAATGAAAATCCCGCCCCCCGCATGCCTGCTCCCAATCTCCTTTCCACTTTTACCTTCAGACTGTCGCTACTCCAATGTGCAATTTCTTGCAAACTTGCTCAGGTATGGCTTTCAATTATGCTCCTGTACCAAGCCTGACTGTTTCAATTGCAAGAAAAGAGTGCCAGTGATTCACTCGCATTTGCCTGAGTTAACAATTAAAATAATCATACATGATTCTTCAAACAGCTTCTCCTTCTCTGGTGTTCACTTCATTTCAATTCTCTTTTTTTTAAGCCTGGCAAAATGTTGTAGTTAATTATTTTTATTTTGCTGCGATTGCACGTAGGCCTATCCCCAAGGACCCCCCTCGCTCAGATGCCGCGACATCTACTTGGTGTTGGATCAATAATGCTGTTTGTTTCTGTGGGTTGACTGCGATAAGTTATGCTTTGGTCAGGGAAAAGATCATGCAACCCTTTTCTCATGATTCCAGCTGAAATCGAACCCAGGGTCAGGACAAGCCTCAGTTCTAGATTAGATTCCCTACAGTGTGGAAACAGGCCCTTTTTGGCCCAACAAGCCCACACTGACCCTCCGAAGAGTAACCCACCCAGACCCATTTCCCTCTGACTAATGCACCTAACACTATGGGCAATTTAACATGGACAATTCACCTGACCTGCACATCTTTGGACTGTGGGAGGAAACCAGAGCACCCGGAGGAAACCCACACAGACATGGAGAGAATGTGCAAACTCCACACAGACAGTCACCCAAAGCTGGAATTGAACCTGGGACCGTAGAGCTGTGAGGCAACAATGCTAACCATTGAGCCACCATGCCACCCTTAAGTGGTGGCCCTCCTGAATTGCCCACAAACTGAATGAAGCGTGACTGCCTTTTGCCTCGCTTATTAAATATATTCAAGACTGAGATGGAGAGATTTTCAATCAGCAAGACAATCAAGGGTTATGGGCAAAAGGCAGGAAAGTGGAGCTGAGGATTATCAGATCAGCCCTGTTCTCATTAAATGATGGAGCAAACTCGATGGGCTGAATGGCCCACTTCTGTCTTATGGTCACGGTGATGACCATAATGGAATCATTCCCACACCGGAGTAGCAGGTTCAGGGGGCATACATGAGCTAACTTCTTGGAGTGTACTGACAAACCTGTCCAAAACACATTGTTGGATGGCCCAGTGAGGTGCATTGTTGGCTGTGAGCCCTCATGGATGCCAAAGCAAATGATGATGGGTCCCCAAAGGGTCAATTTTCATTAAAAGAAAGCCTCCGTGTTGCTTGAGATCGACAGCTTAAACAAAGACCATAAGACACAGGAGTGGAAGTAAGGCCATTTGGCCCATCGAGTCCATGCCACAATTCAATCATGGCTGATGGGCATTTCAATGCCACTAACCCCCACTCTCCCTGTATCCCTTAATTCCTTGTGAGATTAAGAATTTATCAATCTCTGCCTTGAGGACACCCAATGTCCGAGCCACCACTGCACTCCGTGACAATGAATTTCACAGGCCCACCACTCTCTGGCTAAAGAAATGTATCCTCATTTCTATTTTAAATTGACCGCCTCTAATTCTAAGGCTGTGCCCACGTGTCCTAGTATCCCCACCTAATGGAAACAAATTCCCAACGTCCACTAAGCCATACATTATCTTCTAAGTTTCAATTAGATCTCCCCACAACCTTCTAAACTCTAATGAATAGAATACCAGGATCCTCAGCTGTTCATCGTTTGTTAGGCCTACCATCCGTGTGAATCTACGCTGAACACGCCTCAGTGCCAGTTTGTCCTTCCTGAGGTGTGGGGCCCATAACTGGGCACAGTATTCTAAATGGGGCCAAACCACAGCTTTATAAAATCTCAGTAGCACATCGCTGCTTTTTCATTCCAAACCTCTTGAGATAAATGACAATGAGCTTTTTACTTCCTTTGGCCCAAACAGCTCTTAGAGACATTGAAGCCTTGGATGTTTCTCAAACCCTCCTCTGTTGGTTTTCCTGCAGCAATGGAGTGGATGATGTGAGGAAGGCTGGCCTTTTCTATCTCTGTGCCCTCTCATTGTTCTTTTCATCTCAGTCCCTGTGCAACTGCACTTGCTTAAAACATCAGCCCCATTTTCCAACATACACAAGAGCTGGAACACAATGCTTCCCCCTGCAGACATGCTGAGAGTTTGGTGATGTCAATTAGGCACAAAGAGGGTGGGCATCCCACCAACTCCACCGCCCCCCCCCCCCCTTTCCTCATCTGATTACGTCTGATGTAGAAACACTTGGGCATAGCCTTGCCCCCATTCCCACCTTCCCCACCCCTCACCCCCCATCAATGAATGCTGATTGATGTCCAAAAATGGTACCTGGCAGCCACTTCAGGACATGGTTGGTATTTGACAAGTCATGAGTGGGATCCTGCTGTGCAAGGATGATGACAAAATGTCTGAGATTTGTTTGCAGCCTCTGAAGAGGGTTGCCTCAGGTTACAATAGGATCTTGACCAGATGGGCCAATGGGCTGAGAAGTGGCAGATGCAGTTTAATTCAGCTAAATGAGAGGTGCTGCATTTTGGGAAAGCAAATCTTAGCAGGACTTTTACACTTAATGGTAAGGTCCTAGGGAGTGTTGCTGAACAAAGAGACCTTGGAGTGCAGGTTCATAGCTCCTTGAAAGTGGAGTCGCAGGTAGATAGGATAGTGAAGAAGGTGTTTGGTATGCTTTCTTTTATTGGTCAGAATATTGAGTACAGGAGTTGGGAGGTCATGTTGCAGCTGTACAGGACATTAGTTAGGCCACTGTTGGAATATTGCGTGCAATTCTGGTCTCCTTCCTATCGGAAAGATGTTGTGAAATTTGAAAGGGTTCAGAAAAGATTTACAAGGATGTTGCCAGGGTTGGAGGATCTGAGCTACGGGCTGGGGCTGTTTTCCCTGGAGCGCGGAGGCTGAGGGGTGACCTTATAGGGGTTTACAAAATGATGAGGGGCATGGATAGGATAAATAGGCAAAGTCTTTTCCCTGGGGTTGGGGAGTCCAGAACTAGAGGGCATAGGTTTAGGGTGAGAGGAGAAAGATATAAAAGAGACCTAAGGGGCAATGTTTTCACGCAGAGGGTGGTACGTGTATGGAATGAGTTGCCAGAGGATGTGGTGGAGGCTGGTACAATTGCAACATTTAAAAGGCATTTGGATGGGTTTATGAATAGGAAGGGTTTGAAGGGATATGGGCTGGGTGCTGGCAGGTGGGACTAGATTGGGTTGGGATATCTGGTTGGCATGGGTGGGTTGGACCGAAGGGTCTGTTTCCATGCTGTACATCTCTATGACTCTATGACTCTATAACTGGGAGTACCTTATTGAAACACACTTAGTACCTGGAATTGGGAGGGGAGGGGCTTGGTTTGGAAACTAAAGACTTGTTTTCTTCCAATCCCCGCCCCCATTTCCCATTAGCCAGTGACATATCTCCCCAAAAGCCGAGCTCCCCATCATCTCCTCCTCCCCCCCCCCAGCCCCCTCTCCCCGCCCCCCCACCAATAATAGTGTTCGCACTCTCCTGTGGCATATTCAGTGACCTCCTTTGTAGTTTTACCAGACCCAGCTGCATCTTCTGACCAGAAATGGAGACCTACCAGTCTCAGACCAGCCACCAGCTTACAGCAAATGAGATTTACCTCCTCAACACCCCTCCCACCTTCATCCTCCATCTCACCCTATGTCCTCAATCCCTTCACGGCCTGCCATTTGGACCATCGGGACTCCGGCCAATTGTCCAATCTGGGGGAGGGCAAGACCCTGTCTCTACGGTAAATTCTGCCCAAGGTTACAGACCTCAAATATGAACTTTGATTTCTTCTCTGCATAGATGCTGCCTGACCTGATGAACATTGTCAACACCTTCTGGCCATAAATCTCTGAGAAATACAATAAGAGACCCAGGGAACACCTCTTCACCCAGAATGTGATTGGAATACATGTGGAAGCCATTCTTCCATGGAGTAATTAATGAGAATGATACATTTAAGAAGGAGATTTAAAGATAAACACGAGGAGTTGAAAGCATTGTCAGGCTATGCTGTTAAGTTAAACTGAAATAGGCTAGTCTGAGACTTGAGTACAGGAGAAAGTGAGTTCTGCAGATGCTGGAGATCAGAGTCGAGACTGTGATGCTGGAAAAGCAGTGGGTCAGGCAGCATCTGAGGAGCAGAAGGATCAATGTTTTGGGCAAAAACTCTTCAGCAGGAATGAAGCTGTGAGCCCCGGGGGTTATGAGATAAATGGGAGGTGGGCTGGAGTTGGGAGGAAGGTAGCTGAGAGTGCAATAGGTGGATGGAGGTGGGGGTGATGGTGATGGGTCAGAGAGGAGAGTGGAGCAGATAGGTGGGAAGGAAGATGGACAGGTAGGACAGGTCATGGGGGCGTTGCCAAGTTGGAAGTTTGGAACTGGGATAAGGTGGGGGTGGGGGGAAATGAGGAAACAAATGAAATCCACATTGATGCCATGGGGTTGTAGTGTCCGAGGCAGAAGATGAGGCATTCTTCCTCTAGCCACGGTTGGTTAGGGAATGGTGATGGTGTAGCATAAAGGCTTGAGTGCAGCATAAAGACCAGCCTGGAGCATTTGGGCTGAATGGCCTGTTTCTGTCCAGTACCATTGAGGAAATCTGCACTCCACATCAACATTCCTGATCTGTTCTAATGTCTAAACTGACTTGTGTTCTCAGAGCAGGACAAATATAATAAGCAGCATGTTATCATCATTGGCACGTGTGAATTTATACTTGTCAGGTCAACTCTGTTGAACAATTAGATGATTTTATGAGCAGGCCTGTTTGGAAAGAATGAAAAAGTCAGACATTAGCTTCAAAAGGATTTAGAATTGTAGTTATTTTGTCTCCAGGTCAGTTAGAGAAGATGTCCGTGTGAAAATAGGACTTGATTGATTCTAATAGGCTCATAGAATTGTAGAGTTTTAGAGAACAGAAGGAGGAAGCCATTTAACCCATTGTGTCTGTACTGACTCCTTAAAGAGCTACCCAGTCAGTCCCACTCTCCAGCCCTGTCTCTGCACCCTCTAACTTCATCCCTTTTTAGTATATACCCAGCTCTCTTTTGAAAACTCTCTTTTTGCAGCAGTGCATTCCAAATCCTAACAACTCTCTGAATAAAGAAATTTCTCCTCACCTCACTCCTAACTCTTTTACTGACAATCTTGAAATTATGGACCCTAGTTACTGACATACCAACTCGTAGAGGCAGAATATCCTTCTTTACCCCATTAAAGTTGTTCAGAATTTGGAAAACCTCAAAAAGTCACCCCTTAATCTTCTCTGCTCCAAGGTGAATACGTCCAATCTCTCTAACCTTTCCTTGTATCTAAAATCCCATGATTCCTGGTATCATTCTAGTAAATCTCCTTTAAACTCTCTCCAGGTCTTTCACATCCTTCCTTTAATAAGGTACCCAGCACCGAACACAATACTCTAAATGTGGTCTGACCAATGAATTGCAGAGCTATAGCATCACTTCCTTGCTTTTACACTGTGTGCCTCTGTTTATAAACCCAAGAATCCTCTACTGTTTCAACTTGCCTGGCCACCTTCAGAAAATTATTCTCATGATTCCTGAGGTGTTTCTGCTCCTGTACTCCCCTCAGAGTTGTAGAATTGAGCCTGTATTGTCTCTCTGACCAAAATGCATTACCTAGCGTTTTTCTACATTAAAGTTCATCTGCCAGGTGTTTGCCCATTTGGCCAACATTTATTTTTAATTCATCCTTGGGATTAGGGCATCACTAGCTAGCATTTATTGTCCAGTTAAGAGTCTTCCACATTACTGTGGGTCTGGAGTCACACATAGACCAGACCAGGTAAGGATGGCAGTGTCCTGGCCTAAAGGGAATCAGATGGGTTTTTTCCCTGACAATCAGCAATGGATTCATAGTCATTATTAGACTCTTCATTGCAGTTTTTTATTGAAATCAAATTCCACCATCTGCCATGAGGGGATTTGAACCCAGGTCCCCAGACTGTTTTCTGGGTCTCTGGATTAACACTCCAGCAATAATACCACTAGGCCATCCCCTCCCCAACTTGTCAACGTTGCTCAGCGTCGCTCAGCGTCATCCTCACAATTCACTATTCTCCCTAGCTTAATATCATCTGCAAATTTAGAGATTTTGCCCTGAATAAGACCATAAGACATAGAAGTAGAAACTAGGCCATTCAGCCCACCAAGTCAGCTCCCCCATTCAATCATGGCTGAAATGTTTTTCAACCCCATTTTCCCACTTTCTCCCTATAACCTTTGATACCCTTGGCAATCAAGAACTTATCTATCGCAGTCTTATATTACTCAATAACCTGGCCTCCACAGCCTTCTGTGGCAGTGAATTCCATAGATTCACCACTCTCTGGCTGAAGAAGTTTCTCCTTATCTCCATTGCAAAGGATCTTCCCTTTACTCTAAGGCTGTGCGCTCAGGTCCTAGTCTTTCCTGTTAAAGGAGATATATTCTCAATGTCCACTCTATCCAGGCCATTCATTATTCTGTAAGTTTCAATCAGATCCCCCTTATCCTTCTATACTCCATCCAGTATAGTCCCAGAGTCCTTAAACGTTCCTCAGATGTTACGCCTTTCCTTCCTGGGATCATTCTCGTGAACCTCCTCTGGAGGCCCCACTCCAGGGCCAATCTTTCCTGAGGTATGGGGCCCAAAGTTGCTCACAATACTCTAAATGTGGTCTGACCAGAGCCTCATAAAACCTCAGAAGTGCATCCCCACTTTCAAATTCTAGTCCTCTTGAGATGAATAACAACATTGCGTTTGCCTTCCTAACTACCGACTCAACCTCCAAGTTTACCTTAAGACTAGGAGTCCCAAGTCTCTTTGCACTTCAGTACAAATGCTCATAAAGTCATAGAGATGTACAGCACATAAACAGTCCCTTCAGTCCAACTCATCCATGCCAACCAGATATCCCAAATAAATCTAATCCCATTTGCCAGCATTTGATCTCTAAACTCTTCCTATTCATATACCCATCCAGATACCTTTTAAATGTTGCAATTGTACCAGCTTCCACCACATCCTCTGGTAGCTCATTCCACACACGCACCACCCTCTGCTTGTAAGTGTTGCCTCTCAGGTCCCTTTTAAATTTTTGCCCTCTCACCCAAAGCCTGTCCAAATCATTTATAGAAATCAGAAAAAGCAAGGGTCCAACATCGATCCCTGGAGAACATCACTTTAAAACTCAAGTCCAGTCTAAGAAATGTGTGACTCTGGAAAAGCACATCAGGTCAGGCAGCATCCGAGTCAGGCAGCATCAGGAATGATGAAAAGCTTGTGCTCGAAGCATCAACTCTCCTGCTCCACGGATGCTGCCTGACCTGTCGTGCTTTTCGAGCACCACACTTTTGACTCTGATCTCCAGCATCTGCAGTCATCACTTTCTTCCAGTCTAAGAGATGCCTGTCCTACCTGCCCTCTGTTTCCTATCCTTTAGCCAATTTCTAATCCATGCTGCCCATCAATCCCAAATATTTCCAATTTACTAACCAAACTGCTATGTGTCACTGTATCAAATGCTTCCTGAAAGTCCAAATATACAACATCCACAGCACAGTCCTCATCCACTGGCCGTGTCACCTCATAAAAGAACTTCATTAAATTTCTCAGACATGATCTGTTTTTGACAAAACCATAGCAAAAAAACCTTCAAGACCATCAATAATACCCTTATTGGCAGCGTCCATGGGGAAATAACACATACGGACCAAATATTGAACTACAGAAGCAATCATCCCAACATCCACAAACAAAGCTGCATTAGAACATTATTTCAATGAGTCACCACACACTGCAGCACAGAGGAACTACGCAGAGCAGAGGAAAATCACCTATACTGTGTATTTAAAAAGAACGGATACCCAATGAAGACAGTCCACCAATTTCTCAGCAACAAACCCCAACAAGCAGACAAAACACGCCCAGAAACCCTAGCCACTCTCTCCTACATCAAAGACATCTTGGAAATGATCTGCCAGACTACTCAGACCCCTTGGCATCATGGTAGCCCACAAACCCACCAACACACTAAAGCAGCAGCTAATGGACTTGAAAGATCCTATACAGACAACAAGCAAAACTAATGTCATCTACAAAATACCTTGCAAGAACTGTGACAAACACTGCATTGGACAAACAAGCAGAAAACTTGCCACCAGGATACATGAACATCAACTAGCCACAAAAAGACATGACCCACTCTCACTAGTATCCTTACATACAGATGAGGAAGGACACCATTTCAACTGGGACAACACATCCATCCTAAGCAGAGACACGCACGAGAATTCCTAGAAGCATAGCATTCCAACTGGAACTCTATTACCAAACACATTGACTTGAATCCCATTTACCACCCACTGAGAAAAGGAACAAGAGGTGACATCACCATAGGAAATGACATCAACATAAGAAATGACATCACCGACCAAAGGAAACCCAAATATATAAATAGAAAGTGGGCTACACCACCAGTACTTCATCCTGAGGCTCACTGAAGATATTACCTAGTATAGTGATGAAATGTCTGAAAATGAACCTTCCAGTTCAGCAAGCAAACCTATATCCAGAACCTCAACCTGAGCTACAAACCTTCTCAAAACTCACCATAACAAAATCAGAAATTGCTGGAAAAGCTCAGCAGGTCTGGCAGCATCTGTGAAGAGAAAGCAAAGTTACCATTTCAGGTCTGGTGACCTTTCCTTATAACAAGTTAAAACAAAGTTTCTGTACATCCTTCCCTCACCTCCTTTTCCCCATTCCCAATCTTCTCTCTTTTACCCTCACTGGCATGTCCAAAACTACACCCATTAGTCAGCCAACCTCCCCTCCCCCACACCCCCACCCTACTGTGACCATCCCCCAACCTCACCAGATGTAAATCCAACCCCATTATACTGCTCAGGTGAAGCCCATCTCTCCTGGGCAGCTTTCCATGTTTCCAAAAGTGAGCCCAAAATCCAAAGCTCCCCCTCACCCTGCCCCCACCTCTACACCATTCTCCGTACCTCCTGCCTTTACCTAACTGGTGAAACCCATGGCATAGATAGTATTTCAGAGATCTATATGCAGTTTGACCTTTTCTTTAAAGCACTTTGCATTTATATAGCTCCTTTGATATAGGGAAGTGTCACAAGAGTGTGATTGGACAAACATTCAGGCCAGAGCTGAATCGGGATTGGGACAGGTGACCAAGGAGGTAGTTTCTGTGGAGGAGAGGCAAGTGGAGAGTTCACAGTGGCCATGCTGAGGTACAAGAGTAATCCTTTGCTCTCAGTTTTCACACATTCTCCCCTCTCCATAGCATCGTTTCTCTTTGTTTCTGACTGCAATCGTCTGTTTCATCCCAGCTTGCATGTTTCAGAAAGGAAACAGGGCTCGAGTTTTTTTTTTCACTCTTTCTTCTAATGAGGTCTTTCTCGACACATCATCTGTCACATTGACTTAGCCGAATCTTTTCCAGGTCTCTTCTCAGCAGTGCTTCCTCAGCCATGTTCATTTTGTTCTTGTTGATTGATGTCTCTTGATGTTTTCCAGCAAAAATTGGGTTGTCAACCTCCATGAATTTTACATCTTTCACAAGTTGTTACATGCGAAAAGATGAGACTTGCTGACAAGTTATCTCCTTGTTATTGTCTTTATTCTGGTAACTATAAGGAGAGAATGGGTGTTCGCCTTCATTCGTAGTTTGCAGCTCCCTCAAGATTTTTTGACACATTTTTTGTATTATCCACTCCCAGCATGCTGGCTTTGCTGGTATGGCCACTAATTTATTGCCTGTTCTTAACTGCCCTTCTGAGAGATGTCATTGACAGTAAATTCCATTGAGTTTACAGCCCTGAGAAAGGCGTTTGAGTCCACAAGAGAGTCATAGAGTATACAGAGATGTATAGCACAGAACAGACCCTTTGGTCCAACGCGTCCATGCCAAACAGACATCCAAATAAATCTAGTCCCATTTGTCAGCACTTGGCCATATCCCTCTAAGCCCTTCTTATTCATATACCCATTCAGATGCCTATTAAATATTCTAATTGCACCAGCCTCCACCACCTTCTCTGGCAGCTCATTCCATTCACACACCACCCTCTGTGTGAAAAAGTTGGCCCTTATGTCCCTTTTAAATCTTTTCTCTCCCACCCTAAACCTATGTGCTTTAGTTCTGAACTCCCCCAAACCAGGAAAAAAAACACCTTGATTATTAACCCTATCCATGCCCCTCATGATTTTATAAACCTCTATGAGGTCACCCCTCCGCCTCTGATGCTCGAGGGAAAACAGCCCCAGCCTGTTCAGCCTCTCCCGATAGCTCAAATCCTCCAACCCTGGCAACATCCTTGTAATTCTTTTCTGTACCTTTTCAAGTTTTACAGCATCCTTCTAGGAGGGAGGCCAGAATTGCACACAATATTCCAAAAGTGACCTAAACAATGTCCTGTACAGACACAATATGGCCTCCCAACTCCTATACTCAATGCTCTGACCAATAAAGGAAAGCATATTTAAACACCTTCTTCACTATCCTTTCTACCTGAGACTCCACATTCAAGGAGCTATGAACCTGCACTCCAAGGTCTCTGTTCAGCAACACTCCCTAGGACCTTACCATTAAGTATATAAGTCCTGCTCTGATTTGCTTTTGCAAAATGCAGCACATCACATTTATCTAAAATAAACGCCATCTGTCACTCTCAGCTCATTGGCCCATCTGATCAAGATCTCATTGTAATCTGAGGTAACCTTTTGTGCTGTCCACTACACCTCCAATTTTGGTGTCATCTGCAAAGTTACTAACCATGACTCCTCTGCTTTCATGTCCATGATAGTCATCAAACATCCACCTATTGTAAGCCTCTCCCCCAACCATAAAAACCAACATTTTCCTTGCTACCATCAGTTCTGAAGAAAGGTCACTGGACCTGAAACGTTAGCTCTGCTTTCTCTGCACAGATGCTGCCAGACCTGTTGACTTTATCCAACAATTTCTGATTCTATACCTGATTTCCGACAACAGCAGTTCTTTCCTTTTATGTTTAGAGCTGCGCTCCCTGATATTGATCCCCTACACAGGGGCAACGCTTCTTCCTGTCTATCCCAACTTTGGCCCTTGGAACTTTGCACACCTCAATCAGACACTGTGTCTCCCTCAGCGTACTCTGTTCTCAGGAAAATAACCCCAGCCTATCTTGCCTCAATTCACAGCTGAACTGCTCCAGCAACATTTTGGTGAATCTCCTCTCATTTGTATAAACTCCCGTGAATGTAGACCATAACACATCATCCACCATCCATTGTTCAGTTGCAGATGACTCAATCTCTCTCTCTAGGGCAACCTCCTCACCTCAGGAACAACTTGAGAGAATGACCTGTTCTCCTTTTAATATTGGAAAATGGAGCCACTATGTTAGACAGAAGATGACTAACTTATTCACTGAAGAACACAATCTGGCATTTACATGTTGCACTCTTACATATGGCCTGTAACATGATAAAATGCTCCCAGGTGCTTTGCAAGAATACTATTTATCAAAATGTGCAAGAAGCCTGTGTAAGGAATTATTAAGTATTCTAACCTGGGAATGGATAGTGAAAAACATCACCAAAATTAATACCAGGGATAAGACCTCCCATGTTCAAAACAAGGAGCTGGTTTTAGACAGGAGAGAAAAAAAAACTTTAGTGAGCACTTTTCACAAACTCCAGGTGTTTCAAGGCACTTTTTGTTATTCACTCATGAGATGTGAGCTTCACTGGGAAGGGCTAGCATTTGTTTCCCAGCCATGCCTGCCCTGGAGTGTACTGGCCTGTTCAGCTGTTCCAGAAGACAGTGAAGACTAAATTACATTACTGTGGGTTTGGAGTCACAGCCAGACCAGACCAGGGAAACACTGCAGATTTCCCTGAACCTGTTGAGGTTTTTTACAGCAATTAATAGGAGCTTCATCACCATTATGACTGAGACCAGCTTTATAGACCAGCTCTAATAACAGAGCATAAATTCACCAGCTGCTGTAGTTGGTTTTGAATCTATGTCTCCAGGATATTGGAGTCACTGGATTACTTGACCAGTCATATCATCAGCAGGCCATCACCTCCTCTATACAGTCCCTCGTTTTACAGGCTGCAACATATGTTTTGAAGCGTAGCCCTGGATGTGTGGGAAGTCTCATGATGCAATGGGTAGCGCCCCTACCTGTGGGACAGAAAACTCCAGGTTTAAGCCCCACGCCAAGAGTTTGTTGTTCATGAAAGGAGCTTTCGTGATTTGGTTCATCAGCTCCCACAAACCCACCCACCCACCCCAAGAATGTGGGTCAAGATAAGTCACAGAAGTACTGCAGGAAAGTTTGCTGACAATTTGCACACAGCAAGATCCCACACTGACATCTGTTTATGGGATGTTTGTTGTCAGGCAGGACACTAGGGACAATAGCCAAGTCTGGAAAGTGCTGCAGAGGGTCTTTTCTATTCACCTGTGAGAGCAGACAAGACCTCAGATTCATGAAAAGCCAGCCGCTCTGACACTGCAGCATTAACCTCAATGGTGTGTTTCTCTTTCTGGTTTGGGGTTTGAACCTGCAACTGGCCAGTTTAATGGTGAGATTGCAGTCCCTTGAGCCAAACCTGAAAAAGACTGCACCACAGTGTACTTAATAGTATTAGTAGTAATAGTTTACTGTTACATGTATTCATGAAAATCCATTTGAATGTGTTTATGTCACCATAAACCAGCACCAGTTTAATTACATAAATTATAAAAAGAAATTAATCATACAGAGTTAGGACATTTTTTGTTCTATACACAAATTTTTGATTTCCTAAGTGACAATAGGACACCGCTGCAGTGCACATTCACCAAACCATTCCGAGGCTGTGTCAGCAAACAGCAAGCAGTCCCCGCTTTTGACAGTACCCAGGACACCACTCTGCCAACACTACCTCATCACCACCGATATTTCAGCCGCCGCCATAGCCAGGTGATTGTCCCAAGTCCCGAAGACCGGGCCCCATCTCAACTCCCGAGGACTGAGTCCCAACTCAAATCCTGAGGATCGGGCCCCATCTCAAATTTCAAAGACAGGGCCCCATCTCAAATCCCAAGGACCGGGCCCCATCTCAAATCCTGAGGATCAGGCCCCATCTCAACTCCCGAGGACTGAGCCCCAATTCAACTCTCAAAGACCACGCCCCATCTCAAATCCCGAGGACCGGGCCCCATCTCAACTCCCAAGGTCCAGGTCACATCTCAACTCCCAAGGTCCAGGTCACATCTCAACTCTCAAAGACCGGACCCCAACTCAACTCCCGAGGACCAGGGCCCCATCTCAACTCCTGAGGGCTTGGCCCCAACTCCACTCCCGAGGACCAGAGTCCCATCTCAACTCCCAAGGACCGGGCCCCATCTCAACTCCCGAGGACTGGGCCCCAACTCAACTCCCGAGGACTGGGCCCCAACTCAACTCCCGAGGACCAGGGCCCCATCTCAACTCCCGAGGACTGGGCCCCAACTCAACTCCCGAGGACCAGGGCCCCATCTCAACTCCCGAGGGCTGGGCCCCAACTCAAGTCCCGAGGACCAGGCCCCATCTCAACATCTCAATGATAGAGGGACCGTGCAGATTAGCTGAGGGATCATTCACTCCGCCGCCATTGTGGATTCCGCCAAAACAGAGGACAAGAATGGACCCCTGCTTACCGGTAGAACAGTGGCTCAAGCTATGACTGCATGGTCCCGAGGTATAGACCGGAATCCTCACTCAACAACTCCCCGCTACATCTCTCTACCACTGCAGCCACAGGAAGAAGAAAAGCTGAATTTGATTCAAATGTTAAAATAAGAAGAATAGAATAAAGAAGGAAGGATGTGGTCTGTCATCCGAAAGGAAGCAGAGCCTGAACACTCCACCATCTTACTTGGTCATCAGTAGCAACGCACACAGTGATGTTAAATACAACTAAAACATTCCTGCAACACAGAAGATGCCAGGTGTGTCCGATGTACGTTTGGTAAACCATTCTCTTCATTACTTTAAAGAAAAACAAAACATTCTCGAAAAGCCCAGCAGGTCTGGCAGCATCCGTGAAGAGAAATCAGAATTAAGGTTTCGGACCCGTGACCTTTCCTCTGAACTCTTTGGGTTTTTATCTCTATTATCTGTGCTATTCCCAAATCTCATTTGAACAAGGTAGGAAAGGAAGCTCATTTTTGTCGAAACGTAACAAAACGTTAGCAAACGTAAGTGCAGTCCATTTGTTCACCTTACTGTCAATCAGATGGAGTTGGTTTGGGAATTGTAAACCTCACTTGTCTCCTGACACAATGTGTACACAGTACTTGGAGATCAACATCATTGATTTGCTGTTGATACAGTGATAAAAGATTTCTTTACACCAAAATGTTTTGCATTATGTTTCAGTAATCACAGGGTTTTGCATTGCTATCTTGAGCCATACTGACTCTGCTGGTTTCTGGAACCCTGCTCTGAGGCCCCAGTGAGTACCAGCTACTGAGGATGACAGTTCAGCACGTTGTTATGTCAGTGATTGATGCCAAAATATTGTGTCCCAGCATATGCAGGAGTAGTCTGGGCCAGCAAAGACTCTCCACCATAAACAGAGGTCAGAAAGTTCATGGATTCCCTACAGTATGGAAACAGGCCATTCAGCCCTACAAGTCAACACCGATCCTCTGAAGAGTATTCCACCCAAACCCATTCTCCATTACTCTACATTTACCCCTAACCAACACATCTGTGTATACACTATAGGCAATTTCAGCATGGCCAATCCACCTAACCTCCACATCTTTGGGATGTGGTAGGAAACTCATACAGACACGGGGAGAATGTGCAAATTCCACACAGACAGTCACCCAAGGCTGGAATCAAACCTGGGTCCCTGGCACTGTGAGGCAGCAGTGCTAACCACTGAGCCACAGTGCTGCCTGTGCCCTTCCTAGCAAAGTGTTAGAAAGAGTTTGAAAGGCAATCCACCAAGTCTTCTCTCTGTATAGATATTTAAATCAGCCTTTTCAGGCATGTTACAACATATGTCAAGAGCATGCAGGACTTCCACTGAGTCCTCCTGGATTAGAGGTAGGGTACACTACCACTGCACCACAAGAAGTCCAAACCTTCTGTCATCCAATTGCAGTAATTCCATAGAGGTCTATCAACTGGACAAGATGAATGCACAGGCTGAGGGTGGCACAGCCTGAGGCACTGAAACACCAGGGTTCAGTGTGACTGATATACCATGTATACACACTGTAACACTGGTGTTATACTATAACTCTGGTGACACATCGTAATGCTGGTGAGACACTGTGATGTTAGTGTAAACTTGATGTCACATTGTAATGCTGGTGAGACACTGTGATGTTAGTGTAAACTTGATGTCACATCGTAATGCTGGTGAGACGCTGTGCTGTTAGTGTAAAATTGATGTCACATCGTAATGCTGGTGAGACGCTGTGCTGTTAGTGTAAACTTGATGTCACATTGTAATGCTGGTGTGGCATTTTTATACCGTTATTCTAGTATAAGTTGGTGTCAGACTGTAACACTAGAGCTCAGGGATGACAGAAACACCCCATGGAACAGGAGACCAAAGGTTCACTTGATCTCAGTCATTATATGAATACAGACCTCATGGTGTTCTGACATTTTGGGTTTTAATCAGGACCAAATCTGCGGCCTTGCAGATCTATGTTGTGTTTAAGTAACACCAGAGCCTTCCACAACTTGCGCCATCTAATTTTATCACCACCTCCTTTCACAGTAAATCCCTGCTTCATCCTCACTCACTCAATGTTATTTCACATTAACATCATTCATAAAGTAACATCTATGGATTCATTTAATATTACTGGTTTCATTCTAACATCATCTGCCTCAGCTGTCCTGTTCTATGGCCTCCATGTGACATCTTTCCTCCACTCACTCCCAATCTAGAAGCCCCTCTTTGTCCCGGTTTCTTTTCCCATGCTCCAGTCTTATTCGAAGATCCCCAGTGACCTCTTGCGAACACTGTGGATTTCTGCACAGTTCTTCCCCTGGGATTCCACCCCGATTCTGGCCCTACCTTCCATCCTTGCGTCCGTCCCGGCTCTCCCTCTCAGTCCCTCTTCTCCCCAGTCCATCCTTCCTACCCTCTGTTCTTCCTTTTGAAGTGTCTGTGTCCATTGTCCATCTCCCAAAGGGTTTGCTGTTAGTCTGTGGCTCCTCGCTCCTACTCTGAACTCAGACTGAACTCTTGGTCTCTACCTAATGGCAGAAGTTGCTTGATGCAGATAGTCTCGGAACTTCCAGTTGCACCAACCAGTCTCTGCCACTTAATAAAGCTTAAAATGATCTAACATGATAGTGGGTGAGTGCAATGTTTAACTTTTATTTATTTATATCTATAATATTTCATTATTCAATTTAGATTTATTTGATTTAAGTGTTTCAATCTCTTCCCCTGGTGAGAAAGATTCTGAAATATGCCACTGCGCAGTATTATTTCATTATTCCAACACAAACCTTCCTTTAGCTCAAAACATATCCATTAACCATTACTCTATTTTCTATTCCCTCGGCTAAGTTTGCATCCACGGTATTATTGTCCATTTCACACCATGACCTACAACTTTCCTGACAAGTCTGTTGTGTGGCACTTTGTTGAATGTCTTCTGGAAATCCACATAGACCACATCAACAGCATTACCCTCATTGAGACTTTCAGTCACCTCTTCAAAAAACTCCAGCAAGTTAATTAAACACAATTTCCCCTTTAGAAATCTATACTGACTCTTCCCATCTAATCCACCTTTATTCATGTGATTCATAATTCTATCCTGAATAATTGTTTCTAGAAGTGAGCTGCCTTAATGAACCACTGCAGTCCACGTGCTGTATGTTGGCCCACAATGCTCTAAGTGAAGGAATTCCAAGATTTTGACCCAGTCACAGTGAATGACATCAATATGTTACCAAGTCAGGATGATGAGTAGCTTGGAATGTAACTTGCAGGTGGTGGTGCTCCTATGTATCTGCTGCCTTTGTCCTTCTAGATGGAAGTGTTGGTGGGTTTGGAAGATGCTGTCTGAGGGGCCTTGGTGAATTTCTGCAATATATCATGTAGATGGTACACATTACTGTCACTCATGGTAGAGGGAGTCAAAGTTTGTGGATGTTGTGCCAATCACATGGGCTGCTTTGACCTGGATGGTGTCGAGCTCCTTGAATGTTGTTGGAGCTGTACCCAACCAGGCAATTGGGGAGTATTTCATCACACTCCTGACTTGAGCCTCGAAGATGTGGACAAATGGGTGAGTCAGGAAGTGAGTTATT